>NC_068981.1:84273389-84274143 GCF_001194135.2 Octopus bimaculoides
TTAGAGTTAGTTTTAGGGTTAGGGTTAGGGTTAGGGCTAGGGTTAACAGTCTAGTTAGGGTTAGGGTTAGGGTTAGGGGATTAATACAATATACACCGTTACAGCGCTAACTGTTTTCAACTGAATAGACGTCAGTGATTAGTAGAAATTATCGAAATAAGACAATTTTTTACATGAAATAAATTCGAATACAAAAATTTTTTCTGTTCTATAACACAAAATAGGTAAGTATACGAAGTTTGAAAGTCTTTCGGTACCAAAAACACTACATAAAACATTAATGAAAACTGGTGCCCCCGTTTTAAACTAGATCCTATATGAGTTCAATCTTCATTGAAATATAGAATTTAACGGTCTTGTTTACAAGAATTGCTCCACCCAAATTGAAACTCCCGCTTCCCATTTTCTCGCGCGTTTATGATTCTCTCCAGTATGTCATGCAAATAAATACTGCTCTGGCTCTGACCCTACTACTTCCGTTCCAACTAAAATGTATGTAAATGCATATACGCACAGATAGATAGATAGATAGATAGATAAATAGATAGATAGATACAAACATACATACATACATACATACATACATACATACATACATACATACATATGTGATATATGTGTGCATTGTGTGTGTGTCTGTGTGTGTCTGTGTGTGTCTGTGTGTGTCTGTGTGTGAGAGAGAGTGGGGTATACGGAGAGCTAGTGAGGATGTGAGTTTTTTCTTTCTTCATCCAAATCAGTTGACAATATATAG
>NC_068981.1:84275414-84277329 GCF_001194135.2 Octopus bimaculoides
TATATATATATATATATATATATATATGTGTGTGTGTGTGTGTGTGTGTGTGTGTGTGTGTGTGTACATCTTTGTACATCTGTATATAAAGGAATGCATACAGGCATGTAGATCTATAACGTCTACATAAGTGCTTATACTCATACGCACAAACACACACATTAATTCACAAACACACATATTAATTCAGAAACACACACGGACACGCATACGTCTAAATGTATGAACATATTGAGAATTTGGGTATACCCTACATACACTTGCTGTCGCAATGGGGCACCTGAACTTTTTCACTTTTGCTGACAGCAAATGAGAAAGTACATTGATCTTGATTATAACTGCATGGTTGACAACAACAGGAAAATGAACAAAACATGTTTATACATTAAATATATACATACACATACATCTACTAACGTCGCAAAGACGTACACACTCACATACACACATGCGCACACACATATATTTCATCTATGAATATACGTATATGTGTGTGTGTGTGTGTGTGTGTGTGTGTGTGTGTGTGTGTGTGTGTGTGTGTGTGTGTGTGTGTGTGTGTGTGTGTGTGTGTGTGTGTGTGTGTGTGTGTGTGAGTGTGTGTGAGTACGTGCATGATTTTAACTCTGTTGTGTGTGAATGAAAACGCTACAACTTTACAAGATGAAAAGTAAAACAAAAGCAAATAAATTAATGATATAATATGAAAAAAATAACAAAATAACTTATACCCATGTCTGAAAACAATAACAGCGTCAGTAACAACAACACAAGGAACAACAACAACAACAATAATAAAAATGATGATGATAATAATAATAATAATAATAATAATAATAATAATAATAATGATAATAATAATAATAATAATGATGATAATGATAATGATAATAATAATAATAATAAAATCCGACGAACGCGAAATCGGTCAGAAACTTCGTTGACAGATCCTGGTTGACGAACTTTTGTTTCCGGCTGATAAGACTCGGCGTGTCAAAAAATATTATCATGTGTATAACTGACCTTCTAATCCTTTGGGATTACGCGATTAATTAAGGAGCAATTAAGCGTGAACTTGCTTTCCTCTAACCATCACCTCCTTCTCTTCACCGTCTTTTTAAACACCGCCTTCGTCAGCCTTTCTTTCCCTTCCTTTACTTTTTTTTTACCATGTGCCAATATTATTATAGTGATGTGAATTGCAAAGATTGGAGACGGAGATGTACGTTGTACGGTTTGCCTTGCGCTTATTTATTTGCAAGGGTTTATGTCCTTCTAAGTTCAAGTCCCACTGGTGTCGCCTTCGCCTTTTACCCTTAGAGGACATCAACATTAAGTACCAGTCTTGTACTAGTGCCAACGTACTTGAATACGCATAGATACATAGGTGTAAATGTTTGCACGTGTAAGTATATATGTATGTATATATATATATATATACATATATAGATATGTATGTATGCATATATATATATATAATTCTATAAATATAAATACACACACGCACACGCACACACACACGTACATATATATATATATATATGTATATTAATAATAGTAATGATAATAAAATGACAACAAAAGAATAAGAACTCGATATTAGGTAAATAGAGGAATTTATATATGTATAGTATAGGACAATCAGTAAGTTGTCATAATAGGACTCAGAGTTTCAAATGCATCGTAGCTCTTAGCTCCGGCATCTGAAACTCTGAAACCTATAATGACAACTTACTGATAGTTCTATGCAATACATACGTACATACATACATACATACCTACACACACACACACACACACATATGCATACATACATACATACATACATACATACATACACACACGCAGCACACAGGCTGGAGCTCACAAGCTAGGCCGAATCTGAGAAATTGAAGTCAAGTATTATTGAAAATGAACT
>NC_068981.1:84278714-84279294 GCF_001194135.2 Octopus bimaculoides
GTATGTATGCATATATACATAATATACATATATACATACATATAAATATATATATACACACACGCATATACACATTATACACACACACACACACACGCATATATACATATATACACCTCAATACAACAAAGAATGGATAAAGAGGAAACTTTCATGAATAAATATATTCCACAACTAAATATGAACACATAACATAATACAGAACACTACGAACCTTTCATTTGATACCACTAACCCCCATACATGCCATACACCATTCACATTACAGATCTAGATCTACCCTAATTGCACCAAGACCAGAACTACTTACCTCCCTTATACATAATCTTTTTACTCAGGTACTAGTAGACCTGACACCGTTCAGTATTCGGTGTGCATTCAAAGCAATGAATAGTAACATTACGAAACCGGTATGCTTTTGAATCTCTTTAACAATTCACAATAATGACTTTTATTACTTTTATTCTTACCTCAGTTCATCTAATTGTATATATCTATCGTTACTTTTCATAAAAAGCCTTTACTTTTTTTTTTCCAATGTGCATTTTCGCTTATTTTTCTTCTTCCTTTCCCCCTATAT
>NC_068981.1:84279864-84292100 GCF_001194135.2 Octopus bimaculoides
GTTTTAAAACCTAATACTTATTTTATTGGCTTTGTCTGCTGAACTGTAAACATTGAAATGTAAACAAACCAACACCTGTTATCAAAGCGGTGTTGAAGGGCAAATACACACACACACACACACACACACACACACACACACACACACACACACACACTCACACGCACATACACATAGATATATACATATATACGACGAGCTTCTTTCGGTTTGCGTCAACCAAATCAACTCACAAGGCTTTGGAGGCCCGAAGCAATAGTATATAATACTTGTCCAAAGTACCACGCAATGGGACTGAACGTGGAACCATGTCTTTGGGAAGCAATTTTGTTATCACACGATTCAAATAATATTATTATATAATATTGTAGTGTGCCAGAATTAGAAGAGCATCATGCAGAATATAGTGCATTTTGAGATTTAGTTGCATCTGAATACGAATTCTACTGAAGTAAATCTTGCATTTCATCATCTTGAGTCTATAAGATAAATACCATTGAATCCTGTATAGCTTTGATCCTAAGCTACAAATTACTAAATATTTCAGTGTATTTACATAACGCTTCCGTTAATTGTTCATAGATTAAATGTTAATAGGTATCTAGCAATGAGATTTTAGTTCCATATTGACACCAACTTATTTAGTTCACGTATGTCCAATATTTGTCTGTGGAATGGATATGCATCGTGAAATCCGATTTTCCGTAAACCTAAAACATGCAATATTTCTACTTAGCCAATACTATGACACACATGCACACGCCCACGCACGCACACACACACACACACACACACACACACACACGCATACACACACACACGCATACACACACACACACACACAAATACATAAGTACAGATATATATGCGCACATTCACACTTACAACCACACATTCGTATGTATGTTTACATGTATGTGTGTACACAAGTATATATCTATTTATACATACAAATATTCGTATTAACCGATTATTTTCACCGCAGAGCGCAGTTCTTACTAAGCGGAAAATTAGCTGCTTCCATGGAGGTGTTGGGACTGGATATGCCATGCTGTTATAAGGCCACACGTTGCAGTAAGACGAAGGCAAGTGTAACCTAGAGAAATACTGTAGTTTGGTGACGAGGTTACCTAGAATGTCTCTAATGTGGCCACGTCCAAATCCAATAATAATAAACAGTAAGAAACAGAGCGGTAAACATACAGTTCACATAAAGAAGCTTAGCAAGCTGGAGTGAGCAATGTCTTTCTTCACTAGACGAACTCAAGGTATTAGCAGGTTGTATGCAGTAATTTCAACGTCTACCTACGCGATGCTCTACCGGATCTGATCTGGATTACACTAAAACAACAGCATATTACTATGTAAGCCAATGTAAGCCAATTCTTCCACCACTCCCACTAAAAATATAGCAGTGCATGAAACAATAATTACGTGTCTATGATATTTAGCAAAAAGTAAAGCAAGATTAGAGTATATCAGTAAATTTATCATAAATGATGAGGTCCTTCCTCTGTCTTTATCGTTGGAAAGATGTGAGCTATTATCTCATTAGAACAGATGCAGTGAGATGGAGACAAAGATAAGACTAGCGTTGTGGAGGTGGGATTTAAATAAAAGCGAGAGGACGGTAAGAGCACGCTAAAATGAGAGTGTGATTTTGTTTACAAAGTGCAGCAGTAAAAGACGGGGAAAGTCAACATAAGGAAAAAGATAGCACGATAGAAAAGACAGGGACAGAGAGAAAAAAATCAGTTAGAGAGATTGTTAAAGTGACGAAGGAGGTGCAGAGAGATAAAAGGCAAGAGAAGAGAGATGACTTATGAGAACGAATGGGATACAAGGAAAAATACAAAGTAAAATAGAAGAATAATAAGATAGCGAGGCACATATATGTATGTGTTTGTGTACATATAAAAAGTTATGGAGAAAAATAATAGGAGAAATTATAAATAATTGGTAAAGAGAACTAAAAAGGTAGGGACGGGCGTATTGATAACTCAATAGAAGCAGAGAGAGATAGAAAGGCGTAGAAGCGAGTCGTGATAAGAAAGACTGCAAGAAGAGAAGAGCGGTAGGTGACACAGAGTAGGAAATTGTGCTGGTGTTGAGTGACAAGAGAAAGAGAAGTACGTCCAACATACGTAAATTTGTCAACATATGTATCGAAGCTGGTTTATTCTCAGACTGGTGCATATCAAACCAAATAAAAAGCAGAAATGTATATAAACTTGCATTCGTTTCGAGTAATCCAGTTAAGCGCGAATCAATCAAGGAGAAAATAACCCATGTCCTATTCAAGAAATTACCACTTCATCCCCAAACATTTAATCTCAGACCCAACCTTCAGCTCACATCATTTATTTCCTTTTAAACCTTATCAGTCCATCATCGCACATCGTAGTGGTATCACCTTCATCATCTTATAAACTGTCATCATCAGTTCATGTGCCTTCCGTTGAAATCTTTCTGTTTGAACTAGTGTGTATCCTTATCTGCTTGGCAGTTAAGAATACACACCACAGAAAGACAGAACGGACTAAACAGGACATGAGGAGACACGCGGGATGGAGAGTCGCTGAAGGGGTCACAGGATGTGACAAACGATTTCAGACAAACAGGAATAATTATAAAGCTAAAATGAAGAGCAAGTATATAGTGTGTGTGGCTATTTGGCAAAAGCAAAGGAAAAAGATATGACCATCCCCGAAATATAACAATATCTATTTCAACACACGATTTCATATCAGGAATCATTCAAACAAATATATAAATGTATATATAAATGTGTGTGTGTGTGTGTATGCATGTATATACGTATAAATATATCCCTATATATATGTATGTATATATATATATATATATATATATATATATATATATATATATATATATATATATATATATATATATATAAATAATAATAAAGGAGTTACGACGCAAAAACGTATATATTCAAATGAACATATTTATCTTCTTCAATATATATTTCAGTATAAAGAATTCATTAAGTGACTTAATAAATCAAAATTTCTTTACACATCTTCAGGAATAAATATAACACCAGAAAAACTACATTCGGTTTAAAAATACAAACCGTTCATGGCGAAAAAATTTCACAATTACAAAAACCGAACAAAATTTTTAAAGTTTTAGCAATATATATATATATTGCTTCACCACACGCCGAAAATTAGAAATAGCAGCCAAAACTATTTCTCTACTAAAATACAACGCCCGAAAACAGTAATACTCGCAAACTACAAAGGCAAGAAAGGAAAAAATAGCGAATCTACCCGACCTTGATTAATTGTGGACGCGCGTTTCTAGATCAATGAGGTGTAAAAATATATTTACCCAAACATATATCCTTCATCAACATAAATTTTCAAATAATTATAAATCCGAGAATGCTAATAAAAGAATAATTAATTCGATCAGGCGACATTAAAATGATTAGCCAAGAACAGCATTTCCGTATTCATATAGAACGAGCGAGAAAATCGTATCATTCCTCAATTACCCACGTGTGCTACGAGTAATCCCGTAGGAAACTGTAGTTTACTATCTGGTCCGATTGACGAGAAACTTGTTTTATTCCATTTGTATTCACATTCCAGGAGTACTTTAATTCATAGTATTTTCCCATTATGCACCAGTTTGGCTGTTTTGACAGACGAGCAAGTAATCAGAGAGTTTTAGTAGTATATATATATGTATGTATAATGTATTTGGAACATTATTTAATGCAATGCCACGCACTTATTTTTTACTCATTCAAGAGAATATATTTTCCGTCTCTGTTCTTTCTTTGTCTCTCTTTTGCCTTCCTCCTTCTCTCTTTCCCCCTCTTTCTCTTTCCTTCTCTATCACTTTCCTCTGTGTTGCTTCTTTCCATCTGCCCTTCACCACTCTTTCTCTCTTTTTCCACTACCATATAACCCGTGGTCATTCACATCTCTCTCGTCCATTTCTTTTTTCACCTCATCATTGACTCGATCAATCACACTTCTCTCTGCTCCTCCACTTTTTTTACGCGGTTTATTTTCTTCATCTATCGTTCAGACTTTCCATCTGTCTCTTTTCTGTTTCCAGGCCTACAAGACATTTTCCTTTCCGTTACTCCATATTTGTTGTCTCAGAACTGCACGGCCTTTTTTCTTTGTATTTGTATAATTATTTATTTTATTCGCATATCCACATTTTGTTGTGTTTGTTTTCGTCCTGTATGTTCGTTACTTATTTCCAGTTGCTTCTCGCCGCTGGCGCCACCAAAAGTGAACAATATCATTGTTTAAGGCGCGAAATTATTATGACCCTTTGGATGATGACCGATGAGAAATTAGTTACATCTTGTATGCGAATTTTCTGCTTTTTGTATTACTGTTAAATTTTTGAAACGTTATTTAATGTAACGCCACATTACATTAAATAGATTATTATTATTTTATATCGTGTGTGCGTGTGTGTGTGTGTGTGTGTGTGTGTGTGTGTAATCAAGTCAATAAAACAATTCATTTTTGCTGGAGCCCAGAAGTTTCATTTGTAACGAATCATTTATCTACTTTATTCTTACTTTTATTTAGTCTGAATAAAAACTCAGCATTGCAAATTTTCGAGACCGATCCAAATTTATCTACTATTACACTCTCTGTTTATGGTCGACTTTATTTAAAGTCACAAAATAATGAGCTTTAAACTAAATAAAAGTAAAGAGATATTACATAACAATGTTTATTATGGTCATCATTATTTAAATTACATTAAAAAATAAAACTATTTCAACACCAAATGTTTGAGTTAGAATGCTTGCTTCCCCGTTCCTTTCCTCTTATAAAATTCTGTATTTTCTTTCTATTCACCTCTCCTATCGTCTCATTTGTCTTCATCTTTCCAATATGTATGTGTTTTTCTCCGTATACTCTCTTCTCTCTTCCCTCTCGCCCTCCCAAAACCCAATGCTTTTATTTTCAAAATTGGTTGAATATTTGAAAAGATGAATTGAAAAGAAATCCTTTTATTTTTAAAAAGTTCCCTTTACATCTCTCAGTGTACATACTTTCCTCTTTGTTCTCATGCTTAACGTTTACGTAAAATCAGAGCATTTCTTTTCTATTAATATATTTTCTTTCGCCATTTTATCCACTTCCCTTTTTCAATCTCTCACCCAATGAGACAACGAAATGGAATTTGAGGGAACGAATCTTACTGCATTTGAAAAATCCCCACCGATACATAACTTTTTCTGAAATGTGTAAACATATTTGAGGGAACACGTATATTGATTAATTGTACACCATTACGAAATTGCTATTGATTTTATCGGTACCAGATGGGTGAATGACCAACCTGATGTCTGCGAGATTTTAAACTTGGAAATAAAAAGGTTCTGACAAAATACTGTAAAGTATTTTTCGAACACTCTGTTGATTCTGGTTTAAAACCAATATATAGAGAGTACAAATCAGTAAAAATGAATAAAATCACATGTTGAGGCAAAAGATGAATTCTCAAGTTTCATGCTATGATATTTTTCTCTCACCCCCTTAAAACAGATGCCTATCCTCAAATTTTTCAAGTTGGAAAGCATCCGCATGATTTTCTTTCATCTCTGAAAGCCCGAGAAAGACAAGGATATATTCTCACTTTTTGATTTTACGATAAAAATTACATTGGATTTTATTTCCAAATACTCCATTCAGAATAAGAGATGAAATTATTATTCAACAGCTTCGGCAAGTTAGTGACGTCAAAAAGATTATTGCTTAAAATTTTAAAACGCTCTTACACTCGGAGAAAAAAAAATCTCACTGAAGTCAACTTCGCTTTTCATTATACTGGGCTCGATGAAATAAAGTAGCAATCAAGATAAGGCATCAATTTAATCGAATACCTCCTACCTGGGTTAAAATTTCTGACTTTACATCGATGCAAGAAGTTAGTGTCTTTGTTGTTTATGTGTAATTTTTTCGCTCGTACCTAACCCCTAACACAACAGACTGTGGCTGTTGCTGTTTACAATCAGGTCAGCACTGACCAAGCAGACTTATATTAGGATAGTATTTGAGGAAATAATCGTAGCAATTTCTTGCAAGTCGAACGATTGTGTAGGATAGTCTTATTTGTTAACTTGATAGCTAGAAGAAGGAGTGATTAGGTGAAATAAATATCTCCATTGTTTCAAATATGTCATGCCTCCGCCTACAAGAAAACCATATAGCACACAATCTTATACAGTAAATCTGTCACATATACTCTATCTCTCTTTTACTCTTTTACTTGTTTCAGTCATTTGACTGTGGCCATGCTGGAGCCACCGCCTTTAGTCGAGCAACTCGACCCAAGGACTTATTCTTTGTTACCCTGGTACTTATTCTATCGATCACTTTTGCCGAACCGCTATGTTACGGGGACGTAAACACACCAGCACTGGTTGTCAAGCGATGTTGGGGGGACAAACACAGACAAACAAATACACACACATACATATATATATATATATATATATATATATATACATACGATGGGCTTCTTTCAGTTTCTGTCTACCAAATCCACTCACAAGGCTTTGATCGGCCCGAGGCTATAGTAGAAGACACTTGCCCAAGGTGCCACGCAGTGGGACTGAACCCGGAAACATGTGGTTGGTAAGCAAGCTACTTACCACACAGCCACCCCTACGCCTACAATCAGAACCTTTGAACATATTGGATTCTATCATAATCTTGTACGCGCATGCAGAAGACGAGAGGCTGACAGAGTGCACTTCTCTTTTCTTACATTTATCTATATATCGAATAAACATACAAGCACACAAAGTAATACAAATTAGGGCGCCAGTGGGAACCCTCTCGATCGAAATCAATCCTGGTTATGCCCATGCAACTACAGATCCCAATAAATCGGCTCCGATCAAAATACTCCAGACATAATGAATTTACAAGTACTTTTTTTTTTAAAAATACGTACGGCTGTGATTTGATAAAAATGTGCCTCTCTTGGTTGAAGTAGAATGACTGATGAGATTACTGATTCAGTTGCTCTGTTGCTATTTTTCTTTTCATTTCTCTCTGTACAACACAGAAAGAATAGTGTCCCAACCAACATAAAACAACACATACACAGCTTTTGATGCGCAAGACGCTAATGACTTTATATTTTCACGTTGTTGTTATTGCTGTTATTGTCAGAGATTGATAGCACCCTTGTAGTTGGGGATGTAGTTCAAAGCTTTACTGCTGTCATTGCTGCTGCTGCTGCTACTGCTGCTGCTACAATTCCTGCTGCTGCTGCTATTGTTGGTGTTGCTGCTGCTTTTGATATTCTTCCTGTTTCTATTTCTTCTTTCTTTCTTCTTATTCTTTACCTTTTTTCCTATTTTTCTCATTTTCTTTCTCCTATTCTTTCTTCTTCATCTCATTCTTCGTTTTCCTTTACTGCCTCGTGCGTTTTCTTTATTCTCTCCATATTCCCCCTGCTCCTCCTCCTCCTTGTCCTCCTCATCCTCATCATCATCATCGTCATCAACATCATCATCATCATCCCCATCATCATCACCATCGTCATCATCATCATCATCATCTTCATCATCATCCCCATCATCATCACCATCATCATCATCATCATCATCCCCATCATCATCCCCATCATCATCATCATCATCATCATCATCATCATCATCATCATCACCATCATCACCATCATAGGAATGCTTAACATTTATGTCATCCTAATCCATTTCTTCGTCACATCTGAACATTCTACTCCACCACCAGTACCCCTAGTGCTGCCATCAGTACTGCCAACACCATTGGTGATGTGGTGATGCTGCTGCTGCTACTACTACTACTACTACTACTGCTGCTGCTGCTGCTGCTGCTGCTGCTGTTGCTGCTGTTGCTGCTGCTGCTGTTATTGCTACTTTCTCGAACCAACGTAGAGGCCTGTACATGATCGTTTGAATGCCAAGAAAGAACAGCTAAAGCTTTCTTGTCCTCCAACTGGCTTAAATACAAGAACACGATGGATAATGTAGATCCGGTTTATCTCCAAACAAGGAATGATGAGTTGGTTACGTTTGAATGCCTTTGATTATAAGTATGCTCAACCAAAGTTGATGTGGGGGCCAAACAACTACTACCACTATGACGACGACGACGACGACGATGACAACTACTACTACTACAACGACTAAAATGTATGCTGCTGGTGATACAACATTTGAGGATTTAATTTCATTCTTTAATGCACAAGGGAAATTTCGTGGATATAATAAGTTTAGACAAAAAGAAAGTAGAAAAGAGAAACTGATCAACACCAAAAAAAAAAACAAAGTTAAATTAATAAATAAATAGAAAAATAAATAAAGATTATTCAGAAAGGAAAAGCGAGGGGTAATACATAAAGACTAAAGGGCATAAAAAAATAAGTGGCGTTTACTTGAGTAAACGAAACATATTTTCTTCTAATTTCGCAGAATGACCTGAGAAAATAACATTGAAGCGAGAGGGTGAGGTCGGTAATACATCTAAGTGTGCATTAAAGGACATTTATCAAACAGGATGGAACCGACAAAAAAACATTAATTAAACAATATTGTTTTATTTCACGCTCTGCATCAAATGGCTATGAATATCATTTGCTAAATTAACACTGTTTAATTCTAGAAGGTGTAAATACATAGACACACACACACATTACATACATACATACATACATACATACATACATACACACACACATACATACATACATACATACACACATATATATATAAATATATATATATGCATACATACATACATACATACATACATACATACATATATATATATATATACATAGGAAGTAGAAAGTAGGAAGAAGAAACAGCTGAACAAGATGGAACTTTACCTATTGGATTTTTCTCTAAAAAATATACGTATCCCTACACAGAAACAATATCTCAAAAGTCTTATAGAAAAAACGGAAGAGTTTATTCGAAGATTGAAATGGAAAGACCTTTTCGAACTCATTAGAAAAATTCTGTAAATAAAGTAACCAACTACAGATAGATATGAAGAAAATCATTAGAGAAATTAACAACTGGAGTAGGATCTTCGTTAACTCTGATAAGACGAAAAACTTATATGCGGTTGATAAGGACGTTTACAGGCGTCTAATTTCGAATAGCAACACAGATACATACAAAATAGACAAGAAGAATTGTTAACAGTCTTAAAATTAGCGATAGGATAGAATATCTTCCCCCACGCCCCCCTTTTATAACCCCAAAAGACCATGAAGCTAATTTAAATAGAAACCCTAAATGTAGATTGCTTAATCCGGCTAAAACTGAAATAGGTATTACTAGCAAATATATTGTAGATCGTATTTTAACTAAGTTAGATAGTGAATTAAATTTACGGATTTGGAAAAATAGCAAGTCAGTAATAGATTGGTTTAAAGGGATTAGCCATAAGCATAACTGCAAATTTACACAGTTTGACATTGTTGACTTATCCGTCAATATCCAGGCCTTTGCTTCTAAAAGCATTAGACTTCGCCAAGCAGTATGTCAACATCGATGACTCGGAAATAGATATTATCATACATGCAAGGAAATCCCTTCGTTTTTACAAGGATTCTACCTGGGTCAAAAAGAGTGAGGATTCTCTTTCCGGTGTACCGATGGCAGTATACGACGGGACTGAGTAATGTGTGCTCATAGGAGCTTATATTTTGTATAATCTAAATCTAGAATTCCCGTCTATAGACGCAAGATTATATACGGATGACGGCCTTATAGTCACCCATAATTTAAACGGCCACGAATTAGATAAGCTTAAGAAGGATCTAAGCACTTTCTTCCAAAGGATGGGCTTACGGATTACAATAGATAGTAATCTTAAAAGTGTAGATTTCCTAGATATAAATTTGGATTTAGAGTTAGATAAATTCAAACCTTACCGTAAGCCTAATAATAAGCTATCTTACATTAGCAAAAAATCCATTCATCCACCAGTTATTCTTAGGAACTTAGTCAGTAATGTAGGTAGACGAATATCATCAATTTCTGCAGATGAGAGAGCATTTCAAAATGCTGCACTTTGTCACAATAGCGCATTAAGGAATAGTGGACAGACAGATGGATGGATGGATGGATGGATAGATAGATAGATAGCTAGATAGATAGATAGATAGATAGATAGATAGATAGATGTGTATCAGTGAATGAGAGGATTTTTCTCTAATCTTAGTCTGTATTAACTAGCACTCGGTCGGTTACGACAACAATGGTTCTAGTTGATCCTATCAACGGAACAGTCTGCTCGGGAAATTAACGTGCAAATGGATGAGCACTCCTCAAACATGCGCACCCTTATCTTAGTTCTCAGGGAGATTCCGTGTAACACAGAATGCGACAAGGCTGGCCTTTTGAAATGCAGGTACTACTCATCTTTGCCAGTTGAGCTGACTGGAGCAACATGGAACAGAGTGTTTTCCTCACGGACAGTGTGCCCCTGTGTGTTGAACTCACGACCTTACGATCCAGTGACAAATATTCCAGCCTCTTGGCCACACGCTTTCAATTTGTATTATGTTGTATGTAATTCTCCATGTAACAAACTCCATGTTTTTAAATGTTTTCTGCGACAAATATACACGTCATTTAAATGGCTCCCAAAGCTCTGTGTGCAACGCTTTTTATTGCAACTTCAACTTTAAGTTAATGAAAGTCATTACGTTAGTCTTGTTATTTTGTCATTCCTTAATTGATATTTCTCTCTTCCCTCACATAATGCCGTCTTCTAAAGGATATTTTACTCTAGCGATTGGTTCTAACGATCAGTATCGCTATACCTTCGCAGATCGTAAAATACACACATACACACACACACATACACACACACACACACATGGTAACACACACACACACACACACACATACACATACAAGCACATACACACGCACATATGTGTATGTATGTATGAATGTATGTATCTATGTATGTGTACATATGTTCACCTGCATTTCAACAGAGAGAGAGAGGGGGAGAGAGAGAAAGAGTGTGAGTGAGAGAGAGAGTGAGTGAGAGAGAGAGACACAGAGAGAGAGAGAGAGAGACAGAGAGAGAGAGAGAGAGACACAGAGAGAGAGAGACACACAGAGAGAGAGAGACACACACACAGAGAGAGAGACACAGAGAGAGAGAGACACAGAGAGGGAGAGACACAGAGAAAGAGAGACAGAGTGAGAGAGAGAGAGAGAGAGAGAGAGAGAGAGAGAGATTGCTGACGTCATAATAATCTATAACTTTCGAGAGAACGTGAAATAGTGAAATAATGGCATGTAAATACTGTGTTGAAAACTTTCTGTATAGAAAAGTCGAAGGTTGCCCGTGGGACTCGAACCCATATATCTGGTAGACGTGACAGGTGTTCTATCATTGGTTCAAAGCAATCTTTCGAATTTCTCCATCCATTTTATGAACATTATTCTTTCCAACGAAAATTGTATGTCATTGACGTCATAGTAATTTACAACATATAAATATTTATAATTTCACTGAGTCAGATTAAAATATTCTTAAATTTTTCAACACATGGCTCAGGATTTTTGTCGAATGAAAACCATTTAAATCAATCCTTGTTTATTTTAGGTGCATACATTATCGACACTAAGGTCTAAAACATTACGCTCAAGTACATATGACCTTTAAATATATAGATACAAAAACAAGTCCAAACTCATATAGCCGTATAAGTACACATACTTTATTCATTTACCGTTTCATTTGTTGGACAGCCGCCATATCGGGATACCGCTTATAATTATTTTTAGTTGATCATAACAATCATACTGTTTATTTCATTTATATATGTATCTTATCGAAGTTTATTTATAGAATCATTAACTTCCGTTTTTCAATGTAAATAAAAGGGTAGAACCTCAAGCATTGATTACCGTTAACTATAAACTTAGACACACACACACATGCATACATGCTGATATATTTCACCATATCCGGATTCATTCTTTAGACCAGTGGTTCTCAACCGGGATGTATGAAGGCCCTTGGGGGTCCAGTAAGATTTTGCTGGTGGCTGTGAGGTAAGTAGCTTGCTTCCCAACCACATTGTTCTCAGTTCAGTCCCACTGCGTGACACTTTGGGTGACTGTCTTCTGCTATAGCCTCGGGCCGACCAAAGCCTTGTGAGAGGATTTGGTAGACGCTCGTTGTATATATATACAT
>NC_068981.1:84292110-84293836 GCF_001194135.2 Octopus bimaculoides
TATATACATATGTATGTATGTATGTATGTATATATATAAGTATGTATTTGTGTGTCTGTGTTTGTTCTCCCACCATAGCTTGAAAGCCGATGTTGGTGTGTTTATGTCCCCATGACTTAGCGGTTCAGAGCTATAAAGTGCACATCGACATACCCTGGTTAATGGCATGCGGTACACATTTGAACCCTCTATAGGATCGATTGGATTGAGAACACCCAATATAAAAATACAAGCATACAAACACATGTACATCGTGATAATTATATACATACACAGATATATGTATATATATATATATATATATATATATGGGAGAATTTACGAAACAAACAACAACAGACGAGGACAGGTGGTGTAAACAACAAAGGACGTATTAGTTTAACGCTCGGGAATACAGAAAGTCTTTAACGTTTCGAGCTACACTCTTCAACAGAAAGAATACGGAGAAAACAAGGTGAACAAAACGCGCAAGTTTTATCTGACAACAGATTACCGACTATTCAAATGTATATAAACACAAAAGGACACAAGCATGTATACATGATAACATACATGAAAGTGACGTATATCGTAATCCGTTTGGTTTACAATATACTTCCCTTTGGATCACTAGAGATGTTCGTAGAAATTTCAGAGAAAAAGATAGAAAGGGAGAATAAAGAAAAGAATAATGGGAAGAATTAGAGCAAGTAGGATTTAAGGTGTAGCAGAAAATAAAACAATGAGAACATTCAGTGTAAATTATATATTTGTTTGAGTGAGTGTGATTACATATATATACATATGTATGAATGTACATATATATATATACATACTTTTTATATTGTATATATATATATATATATGTGTGTATAAGTTTTTGCATATATATAATATTAAATATATTATATATATATTCATACTGTGGAGTAGAAATATACATTCATGTGTCCAAACATACACCAAGATATAAATAAATATATGAAAATATACAAAGTTGAAGTCCCATTCAATTACCCCAAGTTGTTTCATTACTCTATTAAGTAGCGTAACGAGAATTATTAATAATAATTCACTGTCCATAAGACAGGTATTAGGTTAGTATATTTCTATCACATATTAATGTGTACCAGGAAAGTTATAGCGGGCTACTGGTTCGTTGCATTCTCCTTTTATGCAAGGGAAATATTAAATGGGTAATGAAACGCTCATGTTTTTCCCTTTTAGCATGACTCTTCAACTATGTTATGTGCAATATGTTTTAATATACAAACAAAAAGAAATAGGCACAAAAATGTGTATGTGTGTGTTGCATCATTTATCTTAATGCGACTCTAATGTTTTTTGCGACACACATCAATGACTACATATCTGTATTTTAGTCAGCTGCAAAGTTATCTATCTTTTCTGAGTATGGTCCGACCAAAATATGTAATATGTATGTGTGCATTTGTCTACACACACACACACACACACACGCACATATATATATATATATATATATATATATATATGTGTGTGTGTGTGTGTGTGTGTGTGTTCACACAGACACACACACATATGCATCTGTGAATGAATATATATGCAGGTAGATATATATAATATTGCTCGCATGTTTTAAGTCAAGCATGCATGTACCGTAACAGAGTAACAGAAGTACTCGCTCAGGCGGCATAATATATCTATCTAGCAATACTTATATATGCATATTTATATATAATACTTATATATATATATATATATATAT
>NC_068981.1:84294775-84295551 GCF_001194135.2 Octopus bimaculoides
TATATATATATATATATATATATATATATATGTATGCATGTATGTATATATTCTTTTGCCTCCTGCGCCTGGATTTCTCCAATCTCATCGTTATCTCTATATGTCACCCTTACTCTTGCCGACTTCCCCCCTTTTCTCCCTTTCATACTACCCCTTTCTCTCTGAACTTGCCAATATTTCGCAAACGTAATCTGCAGTACATGTCTTCGATGTTATAAGAACAAGCCAACAATAAAAGACAAACAAACAATCAGAAACATCAGCATACAAACTGCAACAACAACAACAACAACAGCTTCAGAGCAACAACCAGACATTAGAAGTAATAAAAAATATATATAATTTAGGGGTGTGGTGAGCCTTCGTGTATGTTTGTGCGTGAATACGCTCGTAAGCGTGTTACAGTACAATACTATATGGCGTGCTTCTGTGTGTGGTCTGTGTGGTCAGATAAGAAACATCTGGACATATGAGACGGGGCAAAGGAACGAATCTAAGCAAAAAAGAACAAAAAAAACAAAAAACGAAGGACATCGTAAAAAAGCATTAAGAATAATGTCCGTATGATGTGTATGAATGAGCTTTCTGTAAGCGCGTATGTATGTGTGAGTGTGTATGTGTGTGAGTATGTGTGTGTGTATGTGCGTGTGCGCGTATATGTATTTACATATATACATACATAAATATATATATGTATGTTTATATATCTTTGTGTATTATACATATACTTATATATATATATATATATATATATATATATATATATATATATATAT
>NC_068981.1:84296219-84310500 GCF_001194135.2 Octopus bimaculoides
CACACACACACACACACACACACACACACACACACACACACGCATCATCTAAAATGTTCTACACACACCCACTTAAACGTACACACAAAAATATGGGTATGATCATACCTACACAAACAACATTATAGATTTCTAAACAAAATGTAATAAAACAAAAACAGACGTGCATACACATGCATCATCATTACTTAAAAGGCAAACAAACACACAAAAAAATGTTCTACAATGAAAAGATAATGCTGAAATAGGCTTAAATAAATAGACCTTGCTCCTCCGAAGTATTTACATCAAAGTGACCGTGTAATGTGTATATACACATACGCATGGATGTTAATACTTGTTAATGTTTTTAATGTTATTGTATTTTGTGTGTGCATATGCATTTATTTTCCATTTATTTTCTAATTCTTTTAAAGTTTTGTGTGTATTTCGATGATTTCTAAGATAAAGAGTGAAAGGCATTTTGTTTTGTGTTGGTGAACTCTATAAACGGAAGACAATCTCTTGGCCACATACGCGGCCGCGAAATGATATATCTTTTCTCGATTAAAAGCAGTTTGCTTTAGTTACAAAATTACGTAACTATAGGCACAGGCGTGGTTGTGTAGTTAACAAGCTTGCTTCCCAACTATTTGTTCTCGAGTTCAATCTTACAGCGCGGCAGCTTGAGCAAGTGTTTTCTATAACAGCACTTATGGCAGTAAAGGCACTGAACAGCTTTTCAACCAGAAGGGCTAGAGGAAATATATACCACTGACACTAACAACAGCTTTATGCAGAGACAACTGCAGTTTGTAGGGGGCTGCCTCTAAGTATCAACTCCGATAACTGTTAAGAAATTGACTCGAAATTGGTTGCAAAAATACGTATTCCACGACTATAAGCATTAACCCAAGGCACCACCACCACCGCTATTTCATGACGATGGGAACCAGATAGAAAGTGAAAATAGATGACGGGCAACCGAAGACAGAGAAAGAGATCCACGAATTAAAGAACACATCCTAAGACAAAAATATGTCGAATATCCAAGAAGGGGAGTCTATCCCACACGGACATCATCGGCATTTATAGTCCTTCATGTAAAAGTCTGAAGAATTTTTTTTTCCTTGTAAAGACACAACAATGATTCCATATTCCCCTAAAACTCCTAAACTTCCAAGCTAAAAGCTATCAAATGCAGTTACGCTGCTAACTGCCTTGTCCAGGACACACACTCACACACACACATGCACATGCACACACACACACACACACACACACACACACACACACACACACACACACACACACACACATACACACGCATGCAAGCATACACGCACGTAAGTATGTACATATATGTATATACTAGCTTAAAAGCCGCCTTGGACCCAACAATGGCATTTCATGCATTGAGTACATATCAGATTTTATTAAACTTGAACAATACTTTTTAAGCAATGAACAACTTTCATCAAAACAATGATATAGACTTGGGACTTATTGCAAAGCTGCAACAGTTTTTGTCTTCCCATTCGGAGTTGGTACAAATAGCTTGTTTCCATTCCCTACCCTTGATCAACCAACATATAGCTGGCCATAGGCAACAATAAACTTACCTTTTAAAAGTTCAGCGATAATTCTTCTGCCGCCACTTAATTTAAAGACAATCTGATGTACGTAGGGCCTTAATTCTCGTACAAACAATTATCTGTAGTAGCTGGTATGTATCTAAACTCCTGTTCGTAGTTTGAAGGAAAATAACCCCACTGTTGCTGAACACTATTTTAAAGTGCGATTTTTATGGCTCTCAATGTATTTGATCATAAATATGTTTGAAATTTAGTACTTTTTTTAAGGCAATAATAAAAGTAGTTGAATCTATTTTCATGCAGTCAGAGTGCACTAAGTGTCCATAGTTCCGACGGCCGACGGCATGAAAACAGGTCCGTCAAATTTTATTAATATCTGAAAAAATACTAAGTTTCCAACATTTTTATGGTAGAGAGTTATGAAAGGTAATACTGTATGTGAGAGTGAGTTCAATACGTATTTCAGTTCCGAACGTTATGAAGCATGTTTTATGGTTAAGTTACCTGATACAGTTATAATATTTCGAGCAAGATTTTTTCAGAATCTTTATTTTAGAAATTACTTTTGGAAATAGTCATAATATTTAGAGAAATATTTTTTTCAAAATGTTAGAAAACAACAAAAATGAAAAATTGTAGAAGACTCATTGAATAGTGAGAGAGGGGGTCGGAGGAGTAAAGTTGAAAAACTGTGACACACTGACACACTGACAATTGCTTTCGCATTTAGCATTATAGATTATATAATGCTTTTGACCCGCCCTCTTATATATATTAAAATATTTGGAAATCCCCACCCATTCTTCAAAACCATTATTGTAACAAATTCAATAGTTAGGCCTAGGCGGCAATAATAAAGGGATGGTTGTATCTTTTACTGCTGTTAATTTTTCATCCCTCCGAAGAATATCTCTTTAAATTTTGGCTTTTCAAATCACGAACAGCCAACATCACGAATACGATAAATAAAATTACTCAGGAAGAAAAATATAAATAAAAAGAAAACGAAAAATAGCAGTAATTTAAATGCAGGCCTTCAATCTATTACATATTTGCATATGTGTGTGTGTGCGTGTGCGCGCGTTTGTTTGCGCATGTACATACGCACACACATATACACACACGCACACACAGGCGCGCACACGCACGCACATACGCACACACACACGTATATACATACATATAAGCCTATATACATCCATACATACACACACACACACACGTATTGCTGACGTCATAAGAGCTTTATAAACTAATTTTTAGTACGAAAAAAAACTGAATCTTAGACTTTGATAGCAGCTACTTACAAATAATACTGCACTGTCACTAAAGATTTTATCATAGCAAATTATCTGAACAAATTAAGATTTGTCCTACTGTATGTATATCGTTATATAAATGGAATTGTTGGAAGAATTCCTATCCGACATATAATGAGAAAATATAATTCTGCTCATTCATTTTTAATGAATTGTATTGTATCAAAACACTGCGACAAAACTGATTCCATAATAATTCATTTCTTTCTATATCATTTAAATTATACACAAATTAACCATAGAAAAACTTGAACTGAGCCTCCTCCAGCCTCATCAAGCTTTCGAATATTATTAAATCTGCTTTGTTTATTTCGACTCGAACGTCACAAAAGTTCAAGCTTTCTTAAAATTTCAAGTTCTTCTTCATTCAATCTATAACAACATTAATTTATGCAATAGGCCAGTGGTTCTCAACCGGGATCCAAATGGCCCTTGGGCGCGCATATAAGATTTTGTTGTCAAAATTTATCTGTAGTTAACTGGTTATACTTCCACAAGACAAAATATTTTAACAATTTTTTTTACAATTCCTAATCATATTTAATTATTAAAATGTAGTGGAGGCGCAATGGCCCAGTGGTTAGGGCAGCGAACTCGTGGTTATAGGATCGCGGTTTCGATTCACAAACCGAGCGTTCTGAGTGTTTATTAAGCGAAAACACCTAAAGCTCCACGAGGCTCCGGCAGGGGATGGTGGCGAACGCTGCTGTTCACCACAACTTTCTCTCACTGTTACTTCCTGTTTCTGTTGTGCCTGTAATTCAAAGGGTCAGCCTTGTCACACTGTGTCACGCTGAATATCCCCGAGAACTACGTTAAGGGTACACGTGTCTGTGGAGTGCTCAACCACTTGCACGTTAATTCCACGAGCAGGCTGTTCTGTTGATCGGATCAACTATAACCCTCGACGTCGTAAGCGACGGAGTGCCAACAATTAAAATGTAAAATGATTTTTTTAAAACACCAACTTGTTATGGGGTTCATCCGAATAAAATAGGAATCAAAGTGGTCCATAGGTTAAAAAAAAAAATGGTTGAGAAACACTGGAAAAGGCAAAACGAACTAAGGACTGAAGATAATGATAAGGCAATTTTATATCTGATTACTTTCAAATTCAATGGTTGACCGTCTTTCAACACTAAATTAGTTTAAAATGTGACGTTTAAATGTTGCTATAACACATTCAGTTTATCGTAAACTTATATGGTTTTGTAAATTATATTCTTCCAGACATGTTAGCAGCTTTTCAGACAAGAGAGATCAAACACACGCGCGCGCGCGAGAGCGCGCACACAAATATATATATACAGTTTAGATTGTTGATTGCATATTCAATGACTTGAGAACTTTGTATTTGATTGAAGCGTGAACGTTTTAATCAAAATAGTAATAACACTTATCTTCATAATACTTACATAAAACAAATCGAATTTTACACTAACAAATTATAGGGTATCTAATCTTAGTTTATATATATAAATATATATATATATATAAATTTATTTGAATTGTAGGGTGATGAACCAGATAATTCTTTCACTATCCAACCACCCATAATAATTCTTGGTCGATAGAAGATGGAATGATGAGAAGAGTTACAAAGTATATATATTTTCATTAAATACACTATATATAGTATAAATATTTTCATTAGACTAGTTAACTCAGTTATCAACAGAAGTGTTTTATCAGTAATAGAGTTTTAAAAATACCCAAAATAACGTTGTTTTCGTTATGTAGTGAACTCAGAAGTGTGAATTTCATTATTATATACACTGGAATACCTAATTCAACGTTCGCCTGTCGTAAACAATTCATCGAGAGAGGCCCTATGTGTTTGCTTGATCTACTAGAAACAAAATTCCCCTACTGTGTTAAAAAGGGAATCATTGACAAATTAGGCTTCGATACAGCAAAATTGAAATTCACGACGAGGAAATTCACTCAGCAACCACGCTGTTCAAGTTCGATTGTACAGCAGGTACTAACGGCTGCTATCCTCTGTCGTAAACTTTTATGTAACAATGATACATGCGGGAAATTTTCGTCGATGGAAAGAATACGGAAACCAACGTATGTATAGATGTATACACACGCACAAACTCGTACATGTATATTTGTTTATGTTTACGCGAATGTATGTACCGTAAATCCTCGAGTATAATCCGCATTTTTTCCCAAAATTTAAAGGTCAAAATTTCTAGTGCGTACTATACACGAGGTTAAAAATGAAAAATATGTTCTAAGCAAATTTTTCTAAGTGAAAAATATGTAAAGGCAATTTACTTAATATTTATTTCTCACTGACTTTATTACTGTTATTTCTTTATTTTCTGCAAACAAAGTGCACAAAAAAGCTACACGTTTGCATTATGTTATATATACAATAATAATAAAGGACGTTACCGTATATACGTTTACAAACCAAGGACGTTATATAGACCTCCGTGACTCAAGTTAGAGAAGGGGTGCGTATTATACACAAGGTTTAGGTTTTTCAGAGATACAGCCCCCTAAAAATTCCCTGCGTATTATACTCAAGGGCGGACTATACTCGAGGGTTTACGGTATATAAGAATGTATCTCTTTCTCTCTCTCTATACAAGTGTGTATTTTATGTGTGTTTGTGTGTTTGTGTGTTTGTGTATGTGTGTGTGTGTGCGAGCGCGCGCGTGCGTTATGACACTAATACTCATCTTATGTTAATGAAACCTACGGAAGATGACTTTAACTAAGTATCTTAACAATCTCTCATGTTTTGTTTTGTTTTTATCCACACGTTTCTTCGAACTTTGTTTAAGCATATTTTGTTTTTGATGTTTCTTATCACCATTTTTTTTCTTCAAAATCTTTTTTATTACATCTGTGTATATCAACTTATACCAGTTGGAATCGACAGACAAGCGATGCTAACATAAGAGCCATATTTACTGTGAACTTAGCGTGGCAGACTTCGTTCACTTGTCAACTGATGTGGTTAAAATTATTCAATTTACGTGTATTGTGCTCCGAGTGACCCATGACACGGTAACAAGGCCATAAATTCGGCAGACCGTTAAAAAGAATGAAACAAACCGCCCATTTCTTTTTCTTTTATTGTTATTTCTCTTTAGTTTTCTTATTTTTTGTTCATTTATTTCTTAGTGGCTTCTTTTTTATATTTTGTGATTTTTTTTTAAATGTTTTGTCTTTTGTTCTTTTATTTTTGTTTTTGGACTGTTAAGCAATTTTTATTTGTTTATTTTATTTGCCTATTTCTTCCCCGCCTTTGTCTTCTAGCCCACCTCACACTACAACTATCTCCTACTTAATCTTATTTATTTTATAGATATATATATATCTTTTTTCCATATATATATATTTTTTTTTTTTAGTGTCGTTAGGTAGAGGGGATAAAAAAGATCAGAACACATACTGGTTGAGGCAGATCAGTGTTCGGGTGTTTGGCTGAGTAGGCGGCTGTTCTTTATTGTGCTAACAAGGAGACAAAAGACAAAAAACGAAAGAAGTTACAAGAGCATCTAGAAAAGTCACCCAAGGATTAGTTGTTGTTGCTATTGTTAATGTTACTGCTACTGCTGTTGTTGTTATTGTTGTTATTGGCGGTGGTGGTGGTGGTGATGGTGGTGGCGGTGGCGGTGGTGGTGCTTATAGTGGTGCCAGTGGCAGTCGTTTCGTCGTTGTCACTATTGTGACAGTTGACATTTTGTTGTTGTTGTTGTTGTTGTTGTTGTTGTTGTTTTGTTGTTCCAGGGTGTTGTTAAGCAAAGATAAATGAAAATAAGTAAAAAGAAAAAAAGGGGAAAAGAAGCACCCCCCCCCCCAAAAAAAAACGGAGAATGGAAGATACAACCTAAAAAGAGGGCAGGAAATGAAGGCTAATCGGGAATCGGGTAGCTAGAGAAAGGGTGTAGCTTCGTTTATTTTTATTTTATTTTATTTATTTATTTCATTTATTTATTTATCCAATGAATGCCAAGTGACTATGACAAAATGATCACTGTGTAGAATTGTTAAAGGAGTTATCATACTCATCTGATTGATTTCAGATTGATTACTTATCAATTTAGCGAAAGGGTGAACTGTTTATACTCAGAGGTCATCGACGTCATCATCGCAGTTATGCTTTAACGCCACCTGCCACTGAGTTGTTTTTGTTTTGTCTTTTTGCTTTTTTTCGTCTCTACCCTTGCTATACCTCCATCATACCGTCATCTGTGTCACCAGTCTCTGATTGCAAAGATGATGATGATGATGATGATTAGGAAGAGGAGGAGGAGGAGGAAAAGAGTGTTAAATCATCGCACCACCATGGATACCAACATTGTAGTCCAGCTTCTAGTATGTTGCTGTTATTATTAGTATTATCATTATCACTAGTCTTGCTCGAAGCGTCGGGTGGTTCAGGATTGGTGGGGTACATGAGCCAAACCTGAGTGGTCATCTTCGCTAGTGGCGAAGTCTCATTGTTATATTTTACTTGTTTAATGTTTATTGTTATTATTTTCCTAATTGTTTAGTTGTTGTTTTGTGTAACTCCCCACCACCACTGTCCCGTCTACTGTATTGTCCCCTGTATGTCCTCCCTAGCGGCCAATAAATGAAATAATTATCATTATCAGTAGTAGTAGTAGTAATAGTAGTAGTAGTAGTAGTGGCAACAACAGCAAAGCAGCACAACATGCTTTATTTAATCCTGGTTTTTATTGTGTCATATGTTTATTAATGATATATTTTGTATCTTTATATCGGTTGCATTTTAAGAGTAGGGTGGATTGATGTCGACATGTGTTTCTGGTTAAAAACCAACACCAAATAAACAAATAGAATAACATAAAAGATAATAATATAATAAAAACTCTTCTAGTGGTTTATTCTTTCTTTTGATTTATTGTTTCTTTTTATTTTTTTTTTTTGATCCCACATGACCCTCCCCGCTGAAGTGTAATATATAATGGTTAGGGAACCGCTGGTGCTAACATACATTACGAGAACATGCATAGATCCCATCCTTCAATGTCAACACAGACTTGGCGATTCAGGATTGTTTTGTCCAGTGAACTTTCATTGCGGCTTAAACAATGTACCCACATGTAATTAATTATCACAGAAATGCTAGTTACCCTTACAAAGGGACTGTAACTAATTTGAAAAGGCGCTGCTCACCTGGAAGCGAGATATATTGATGCACTTACTTATTCAATGCTTTTCGTGATTCACACTAGCCAGAACAGAAATAAGATTGCGGCGTTGTTTCGCAGCTTGGTAGGTTGGCTGGTTGGTAGGTTGGTGTCAAGACAAGTGAGAATTATTTTAAAATAAGCTCAATATGTTACATCACTCATAGGCGAATCACAACCATTTTCATGCATGGTACACGCACGCAAAAGCATATTATGGACACTTGCGATAGCACAACTGCAGACACTCATACGCATGTATGAATATATGTACATATGTATGTATGTATGTATGTATGCATGTATGTTTGTATGTATGCCTGTATGTATGTATCTATCTATGTGTGTGTACATACATACATACATACATACATATGTACATACATATATACATGCATATATACATACATAAGAGGGGCATTGAAAGAGTAACCGACTTTATACTTTCCCGCGTGAGCAAAATCCTTCGGGTGAGAAATGATGCCACTCTTCTCGCACATGCTTAAAAGTTTTCGCGACGGTGGGCCGAGTCCCGGTACCAACGCCTGGAGTACAGACGTGTACTGCGCGCTCGTCGGATTTTCGCTTTCACCGATCGCACCGAGCAAAGATATTACATCAATATTGCCACAAGCTTTGTGATACTGAAGCTTAAGCCATTCAGAAGTTTCAGCAAGCCTTTGGTGATGATTTCTAAGGGCAAACTCAGATCAAGGAGTGGTACAACTGCTTCAAACAGTGGAGAGCGAGGCGCGCTGAGGCAAGATATTAACAAGCCAGAATGAGGAGCCGATTGAGAAGGTTCTGTGAATAGTCTAGAAATTGTTACCGTCATGTAACAATACAGAATTTTGCTCACGGAGTGGAAATAAGCACAGAGTCAGTGCATTCCATTCTAAAGGGAGATGTGCATTCCATTCTAAAGGGAGATGTGGTGACAGAGTAACTGAAGTAACTCCGTATCGAAATCGCGCAGAACATACTACCCTGGTCAAACCACGAGCCAGCCTTCATGAATTCCATCATCACTGAGGATGAATCATACACGATGCCGTCTGTCGTCTTGTGTGTAAACGAAAATCTGACAGGTGTGCAATACACGTCTTAGCATTAGCGTAATATACGTGTTAGCGTAGCAGCTGGGATATGACGCGGCGTACCGGCGCGGAAATTTTTGCTTTTGTGCAGGAAGAGTGGCGTCACCGCCCATCCAAAGGATTTCGCTCAAGACACATTAGTTTTGGCAGGAAAAGAATATGGTATGATAATTATTAAACGCATCCGGTGTGTGTGTTTGTGTATATGTATATATATATATATATATATATATATATATATATATATATTCACATCTTAGGATGTATCTTATCTTTGAATTCTTTATTGTGAGTGGCCAAACTTATTCGAAATTATATATATTTGTTTGTGTATCTGTGTGTGTATGTATGTGTGTGTGTGTGTGTGTGTGTACAATAGATAGATAGATAAATAGATAGAGGGAGAGAGGGAGGGTGTCAGAGAGAGAGAAAAAGTGGGAGTGAGTTATATACGTGTCTTCATATCTATCTGTTGATTGACACCGTTGAAAGAATCACTGTTCATTTTTATGTCCCGTAACGGTTCGAAAAATAGATTTCCGACCTAAAAGAAATGTACTAGTGATTATATTATCCGAATGAAGAAAAAATAGTAATAAATGCTCTAAACTGACGCTCCAGTATAGCTGCAGTCCACTAACATAGACAAATAAAACAATACAAGTATAAACGGAAACTTCATGCACATACCGTTTTCTCCACAGGTCGCATGTTCAACAGACTCCATAGTTTTCACAAGCACGCACTCATACCTCCCCACACACACACACACATATACACCCCCCCACACACACACACAGAGTTACAGATACATTCTTGTGCACACATAATATAAGGAAAAGATTTCAAGAAAGATTCATTAATATGCTATGGTTTCTGCTGCTCTCGTCTCTGTCTTTCGGCGGATGCTATTGTCATTGTTGTTTCTTTGTCTCCTGCTGATGCTGCAGTATTTATCTATACTGGCAGACTCTGTTAAAACAGTAAGAAATATATATTACTGTAGTGTGAAGCTGCTGAAGATATATATACAGAATATGAAGAACATTGATACCGTCTGACTTTGATCGATGGAGCATTCTAAAGACAGTGGAATTAGTCGTGCATTTAAAGCATTGTTTCCCACTTTGTTTTTTTTTTGTTCTGGTTTCAGCATTTCAACAGTTTCCAGATGTGAACTAAGAAATACTGACAAGAAAAAAATGTTGCTGTGCTTGTTGTTATTCTTAATGTGCGTTTGTTTTGCTACTAGTAAGTATCGTATAATAATGTTTATTATTCGAGCGCCAAAACTGCTACCCTTGTGGCAAAATTTGAGACCATTATTACTATTAATATTATTACTATTATTATTATTATTATTATTATTATTATTATATTTAGGGCGGTGAGGTAGCAGAATCGTTAGCACGCCGGGCGAAACGCTTAGCTGTATATCGTCTGTCTTCACATTCTGAGTTCAAATTCTGCCAAGGTAGATTTTGTCTTTCCTCATTTCGGGGTCGAAAAAATAAGTATCAGTTGAGTACTGAAGTCTACGTAATCGATTATCTCTCCCCCCAAATCTCAGAGCGTGTGCATATAGTAGAATTTGTTATTATTATTCAGTAGTTTTATGTTTATAACATGCTTTCACTTCACTACTGAGCGCAGCTCTATGTGCCTTGGGTATGTGCTGTAGTTTGCTGAGTTGCTCTTATGGTTACTGTATTGAATGTGTTTTGCGTAGGATGTGTGCAGTGCCCAGTAGTGCATATTATTATTATTATTATCATAATCATCATCACCATTATTATTATTATTATTATTATTATTATTATTATTATTATTATTATTATTATTGATGAAAACCGTGGTGCACAATTAAAATATTACAATTATGGACTAGTCTTTTAAATTTTCCTTATAATGTTACCTCGTCTCTCAGCCTTGTGGCAAATATCGAAACGATTATGATTATTCAGTAGTCTTTCATTTATTGCTTTCTTTCTCAGGAGAAAGGACACATTGGATAATGTAGTTGTAGTTGCCGACTGTCAATGTAAAAGTAGAATGATCATGGCTGGAATAACTTTTATCATAAGACACATTGATCAGGACTGACCTAGGGTTAAACAATAAAATAATATTAAGAGCGATAATTTTAAGAACTCTCAAGTTATCAATGCGGTAAACACCCGACAAAAGTAGTAATAAAACAGTAGCAATAATGGCATTGATGACAACGTTATTATTAACAAGAACAATATACGTTGACAGCAATAACAGTGCCAGGAGCTTTTTTGGGGAACAACTTCATGTGATTAGACAGGATTTTAGACCTAGAAGAAGAGCAAGAAAATATACAATGTACCACCACCCAATCTCCAAATAAATATCACAGACAGTTGAACGATCATTAATAGAAGAGAAAGTACAGTGACTGCAAAGAGAGTCAGATACCTAGCAGTGCTTTCGAGGAAGTTCGGAGAGAATGGAAACCACTATCCTTTCCCACGCAGAAAATTACATGAAACATATGTTGGTGAGGGAAATATCGTTTTGTTGTTCACAAAGAGAAAGCATATTATAGTGGAGGTAATATATCATATTCGAGAATACTATGCGTCTCTGAAGCGTCCATGCTGGTCCCACTCTATTTAGACGTCAGTGTTTTGATGCGGTGAGAATAGATATATTACTGTATGCGAGCCCTCCAATGGTGGTTACCGAAGTTATAAAATAGAAAACATACTCTAAAGTAAATGGGTGCGGTGTTAATTACGTATAGTAATTTCGTAAATAGCAGACGTGTTTATGGTACGTGAGAAAAACAAATGAATAAATATGAGGAGCGTTAGAGAGGTAAGGAAGACTGGTTGTTTCATGTATGGCAATATAAGCTTTCTGAAATTGTACATTCATCTTCTTAAATGACACATACAACAATTAAAAGCCAACCCTCGCCTAGATTTCCAACACCTCTATTACAACCATAAGAACATGAAAATCAGCAAAAGCCTCAACCAATTCTGCCACGGCCATTGATAGGTGAAAAGAAACAGTAAGAGAAACAGGAGAAAGGCGGCTGTCAACATCTAGTGTGGATATCTCAATAGCAATATTATTGGTGAAATCTAACTGAATGACATCAGACAAAAGAATATACGTGTAATGGCAGATAGAGCAACTGTCCCTTTTTCTATTACATCTCAGAATAACAACGAGGAGTGCTTCTGTAAGATTTGAAAGCTTGCTTACCACCATGTACGATATCTCGTCTGTCAATTTGGAAACAAAAGCCGTTGCGAATTTGTAAACGGTGTAGGGAGGGAAAAGAAGTAAAGCTTCCAGGAAGGGTCCTGATTAGCCAGACCTGGGAAGGAGGTGACTCCGAGAAGAAAGAATGAAACCACGTTCGACAGATTAATATGAAAGTAAGAAAAGAGACGTATTCTAAAAATAACAAATCAATAATTGAAAGGGTAAAATTAAGAAATTCATCCATAGAACACAAAAGAAAGATGTTTATAGTGCAAACGATTTCCTAGCAATGAGAGAGAAAATTCTACAAGCACACCCTCTAAATGCTACAAGTACAAAAACACAACCGCTTCAGAGATTTTATCCTACTCAAACTCATTAATCTTATTAACATCAATATCAAAACCAAACATTAATGAATTCCAAATGAAAAACTACACCACTAACCAGGTACTTTGAAATTACGAACCGTAAAATATAAACTCAAATGTAATGGGAGAGAAAATGGATGTAACAGCACCTACATTTCTTGCAATGGTATTGGAAGCACATTCCCCCACCCCCACCCCAAGAACATCAGTAACGTCTGCTGCAACATGAAGAGAAACTAGCGAACATTGGGTGTCCATGTGACCGTTTGGCCTGCTAGTAATAGCAATTCATACTTTCACAAATTATAGTATACCGTCATAATATAGGAAGGGCGCATCAGATGATGTTGTCTGGCACTTGGGAAAATGTCGGTATAGTCACAGAAGAAATGCCTTTGATTATAAATCTGCTCCGTGAGAGCTCGCTTTTATGCAAAACACAACAATGACGACGACAGTGACGACAGTAACTTCAAAAACATAAAAACATAGGTTCTTTCGACTCCTTTTCATATGGTAAATATGACACTGAGGAGAACTAAGACATAGCTTCTCAAAGTTGCTATGAAATCGATAAAAGAAGATGGACGTGTTGGATGAATTGTGAAGCAACCAATACTATTTCATACAAGGCGGGATAGTCACCGCTAAAATATTATTGATCATAGATTAGACCTTGTGGTATAAAACTAGAAAATTGGTGAACCAAAAACTTCAGTGAAGAATTGTGAAATACTAACAGGATCATTACAAGAGCAACAATAAAAACATCTACCAATCAATTTCAAAAACAATATGTGGGAGGAATAGAGTAAAAGAAACAATTACGTGAATTAAATAAAAAAAAAAGTAATTCAACAGGAAGAGATTCAAACTTTCTATACAAGAGAAATGACATTTGATGCAATCAAAGAACAAATCTAAACAATGCTTAAAATAAAACACATTTAACATGACCCAAAATCTTTTACAGCTGTTCACGAATCAAGCTATTGACAGTACCTTTCTTCAGGTACCTGTAGATATATTTTTCTATAAGTACTTTTTGTCTTACAGACTGCATAATTGCTAAAAGTGTATGTGAGTGTATGAAACCTAGTGTTTGTTGAAAGCAAGCCACTAAATAATTTTAAGCCACATTGTAAAAATGTGTAAACCCAGTGTTTTGTAAATGCTTTCTCCTCAAATCTCTCTCTCTCTCTCTCTTTCTCTCTCTCTCTCTTTCTCTCTCTCTCTTTCTCTCTCTCTCTCTCTCTCTCACCTATTGAACCGGTCACTGAATGATTCAGTTTGAAGTGAAGAGCCGAGTAATGTTTTCATAACACCTAAATTTTTATTCGCTAGATTCAAGAGAAAGAAAAATTCCAAACTATAATTTTCCATTTTAAACCAGTGATTGAAACTATGTAGTGGTTGCATGTTGTAAGATGTTGTAAGATGCACTGAATCGTTGTAGTATGAAAATCCAAGAATAGACGTAAAAGAAACACCACTAAG
>NC_068981.1:84310786-84311361 GCF_001194135.2 Octopus bimaculoides
GTGTGTGTGTGTGCATTTATGTATGTATGTATGTAAATATATATATAATTATGATAATAATATTAGCGAAAATATTCCAAATTTACAAGGGAAAATTCAATTTAATTTATCAAAATTAAATTAAATCTCACAATATATAATATATAAATATCAAATAAAAAAAACTAATTCAACAGGAAGAGATTCAAACCGTTAGGATGTTGGGAGATATGCTGTGCTTGCGAAGACCAGACAGGCCAAATGGGATTGTAGTTTAGGCCGATTCCAGTATCGTATATCTGGCAGCCGTGCTGGTGGTGCGTAAAGATTACCTACTACATTGAGTGGTTAGGAGGGGCATCCAGCTGTAGAAACCATGCAGAATCAGACAGAAACAGTCAAACCGTCCAAACCATGCCAGCATGGAGAACGGACGTTGGATGATGATGATGATATATATTTGCGTGTCTCTGTGTGTGCGCGCGTGTGTGTGTATGTATGCACACACACAAACACACACACAAATATACCCATATATATATATATGTATATATGATATGCATATATATATATATGTATGTATATATGTCGTTTCC
>NC_068981.1:84314360-84315618 GCF_001194135.2 Octopus bimaculoides
TTTAGGGTGTCCCCAAAAATGTATACACACTCTAAATAATTGTAAAGTAGGTATTTATTAAAATACATTTCATTTCCAAAATTTAATAGAATCTACAGACATTATTTTATTGTTTTGTCAACGTCTGTTTTGAAACTGGCGTCCGCTCTCGTCCAGGCACTGGTGACAACGTGAAACAATAGCAAACATCACGAAACAATTCGTTTGACATTTGTGTGCATTCTCGGTCAATGGCTGCTCTCAAATCACCGAGTGATGCAGGTTTCATAACGTAGACTTTGTCTTTTAGGTATCCCCATAAAAATGTCCTGTGGTGTGAGGTCTGGTGAACGCGAAGGGTATTCAAGCGAATCCCTTATTTCAATCCACCTGTTTACCAAGACCTCCTCAAGGAAGGATCTAACATCACAGTGGTAGTGTGGGGTGCCCCATCTTGCTGAAAATAAAACTCATCTTCAAAGTCTTCTCTAATACTTGGCACGACAGACTGTTGCAGCAAGTTCAAGTAAACGGGACCAGCCACAGTAGCGTCAAAACAGAATGGTCCAATTAATCTTTTTGATGATAAGCCACACCACACTGTAACTCCTGGTAAATTAATTTGGTTTTCCGCCATAACATACGGATTCTCATGTCCCCAGTAGGTGCAATTGTGTCAGTTAATTGAACCATTTAATCTGAATGTGGTCTCATCACTCCACACAATCTTTGTTGAAAAGTGTGCTTCGACGCATCGTGCCAAGTATCACTCGCAATACTTCACTCTTCGGTCTGGATCATCGTCAGTAATAGCATAGACTAACCTTGGAACGTAACTTTTCCATTGAAAACGATTCAAAATGCTTTGGACAGAAGATTTTGAAATACCTACCTCACGATTCAATTGGTGATACGTTTCCAGCACTCCTTCTTGCTTTGTGGGGGTTGTTGATGTTCGTGGTCTTGCAGAACGCTTCTGAACAGTTCCATCGGCTTCACACTTATCGCTAATTCGAATGATGGCAAGTCGCGTTGGTGAATCTGTTTGAAACTCCATCCTAAATTGCCTTTGCACTTCAATTGCGTTTTCATGTTTCCTGTAGCATTTTAGAACGAATTTCCTTTGTTCAAAGCTTAGTCTGACTGCTATCATTAATTCCAATGGGTTTCATCTGGGAAGACAAACCATCAATTGAGTTATCAGCTGCTAAAGTGTGTATACATTTTTGGGACACCCTGGACATATATATATATATATATATATATATATATATATATA
>NC_068981.1:84316899-84317691 GCF_001194135.2 Octopus bimaculoides
AGATAGATAGATAGATAGATAGATAGATAGATAGATATATGTTTATATGTATAGATATATACACATATTCTAACAACCAACACGCACTCATACGTTTATACATGCATATGAACGTTCTTATCTGTCTCCCTATGTATGTGTTTGTCTATATATTAAGTCTGCTAGAGTGTGTGTTTGCGCGTGTGCCTGCGTGTGTGCCTCCATATCAGTTATATAATAACATTCACGAGGAAAAAAACAGGTGTATACTACCTAAATATAAAGTTTATTTGAGAAGAAATGTCGCAATTGATTTTCTATCCCACACTTGAAATAGCTTTGTGTCTGCATGTCTGTATACGTAGGCATACCTTTAACAATGTTCACCGATGTAATTATATAAGTGGTTACGTTGCCTGCGATTGAACTGTTATGCTAATTAAGCAGAAAAGGTGAGCTGTAAATGAACTAGCGTATACATAATATAACTATATGAATTAAACATTCTTTCTCAATAGACGAGAAAAGAATTATCGAAGTTATTTTAAATGTTAATAACAACTGAAAATAACCATATTTAACAGATTTACCAGGCACTGAGACAAAAGCGTGTAGCAAACCACATTTTTTAATATTTACTCATTATCTTTTAATTGTAAATTGAAGAACATCACATGGTCAGAACTTTACCTTCGATTCTAACAAATGTTGCATTTCATATAATGATTCTCTTAATGCACACATAGACACACATACACACACAAACACACGCGCATGCACACAGGCACACACAAATATATATATATATATATA
>NC_068981.1:84318101-84320102 GCF_001194135.2 Octopus bimaculoides
CCTTGCAATTTCGGCTGGTTATTCTCGATATTGCTCCAATCTGGCCAGCCCCAAGGAAAAACTAAGCTAAGAGAATTAGATTCCTTGGAAGAAAGCAGCGAATGTATACAAAAACAAGGACGGAAAAAAAAGAACAATATTACACAAATACAATAAAAATAATAAAACAGGACATAACAACAGATGTCTTTCGACTAAGTACGAATTAAATTAAGCTGGCGTTGTGGAAATAAGGCCTTATGGCAGGAATACAAGATTTCATGGGTACAGCGATGAATAACGATGTTACACGTACAACGGCCAGCCATGAAAGAAAGATCACGCTTGGCCGAACACCGGTCACGTGTACATACAAGAGTTAAGGAATGGAGTAAATAATATCTGGGCTACATATGTTACATAGTGAGAAAAACCTCGAAAGTGGTAAATATCCAAGGGAGGTGTATACCGCAGGCTACTCTTGAAGTGTATATTGATTGAATGAAGTTTACATTATCGTAAGAAGGTACATGTCAAGATCTTATCTTGCTGATAAGGTCTCATCTTACTGATCTTCCTTAGATACATTTTGGGATGATCATGCTTTGCTCCTTGATGGCTTTTTTGCTGCAGGTCAGAATTAAGATGAGGACTTGAAAATTAGAATTGCTTTGACCTCGTTGATCTTAGAATATCTGTTCCTTTCTCCATTTTCTCTATGAATTCGATTGTTCTTTTTAAAATATCATTTGTTCAATCATGTCAGCTGTTGTATAGGTCATCTTCAAGTTGTACCGTACTTGTTTATGTGTATTTAAAATTTTACCTGACGCTAGTGGATTTATGCTATGATGTAATCTAAGGATGCATAAATAAAATACTACCGAAACAGCTCTAGTAAATTTTAGACCCATTTAAGTTCTCCGTATACATACATACATACATACATACATACATACATACATACATACATACATACATACATACAACAATGTAACTACACTTGTGTCGTTGGTGATTTCTTTTCCTTCTTTTGTCTTTTCCGTTTCTCCTTTCCGATGATGAGCTATGCTCGAAACGCCAAACACTCTCCTTTCACCGAGCGTCAAGTGAATACATTTCTTATGTCTTCGGGTGTTACGTTCCAAACCCCATACCGGCGATAGGTGAAAATCCGCGAAATAGACACAATACTGGAACGTATATTTTTTATTATGATTTTTACAACTTGTATATATTATTATTATAAATGCAAAACAACACCTCGGCGAAATCGACGTAAGCTTATATAATAAACTGCAATATGGAGAGGGATTACTGTATAAATATATATACATAAAATTTTATGTGTGTGTGTGTGTATAAGATCCAAGGATCCAGATGTAGGAAGAAGATTAGCTTCAAGAAAACCAGAAACTAAAATATGATGTTAAACAATAAAACAATAAATAGGATAGAATAGATAAATATAAGATTCAGAGTTTGAAAGTCATACGCCGAACTATCCGATATTTCACTATTTATGAAACGAAGATTTAGCGGACTAGTATAATAACAAGTGTAATTTGGCGGCTTATTATATAGTGTAACATACTCTTGGAACAATACCAACAGCCTCAGATAAATTACATAACTACGGTAGAGGCTAGAGGAAGTTCTTGAAAGTGGAGGTGAGGGTCGCAAAAAGTAACGAAAATATTAGAAAAAATAAATGAATGAGTGGGAATCGAATCGGTGTGTTAATAGGTGGATTAAAACAGAATGACTCTATATATAAATATATAAAAATTATAGAAATGAAGAAGTCGTGAAATAGGTAAAATACAAAAGTAGTGGCACAGATGTGGCTATTTGGTAAGAAGCTTGCTCCCCATCTACATGGTTCTGGGCTCAATCCCACTGCAGGAAACTTTGGGCAAGTGTCTTCTACTATAGTCTCGGGCCAACCAAAGCTTTGTGAGTGGATTTAGTAGATGGAAACTGAAAGTAAATCGTCGTATATATATATATATATATATATAT
>NC_068981.1:84320590-84321637 GCF_001194135.2 Octopus bimaculoides
TGGAGCACCGCCTTTAGTCGAGCAAATCGACCCCAGCAATTATTCCTTGGAAGCCTAGTACTTATTCTATCGGTCTCTTTTGCCGAACCGCTAAGTTACGGGACGTAAACACACCACCATAGGTTGTCGAGCGATGTTGGGCGGACAAACACAGACACACAAACATATACACACACATATATATATATATACATATATACGACAGGCTTCTTTCAGTTTCCGGCTACCAAATCCACTCACTAGGCTTTGGTCGGCCCGAGGCTACAGTAAAAGACACTTGCCCAAAGTGCCACGCAGTGGGACTGAACCCGGAACCATGTGGTTGTTAAGCAAGCTACTTACCTCACAGTCACTCCTATGAACAACATAGATTAAAAAAAAATGTATATCATAACGAGCAAAATATGTAGTTTTAAAATCTCCAAACGAAAAAAAAAAGTAATAACAATACTAGAAGATAAAGTTTTTTGCCACTATAACAAGGCTGTTCTATAAAGAACTGTGTTAATACATCTTAATCCCAGGAAAACGTCTCTTCCAGATTGTTAACGACCCACAACCTGTGTCCGATATATCGTGCGAATCACTCCTCTTCAGTTTGGCAAGAACAGTAGAGTATGGTTTCTGGGTCTTTACGCTTCATCCGTACTGGATACCTGCCTGCTAGAGATCGCAATTATATAAACAGAGAAGCAGCAGACCTTTACTGATCTCGTAACGGGCAAAATAGTTAGTTCTAAAACTTGCCAAGCTGGAGGGGTGGGATTCGCTCCCTTACTCACAATATATCGGACACAAATTATGTGTCGTTAACCAGCTGGAAAAGACTTTTTCCTGGGCTAAGAATGTAGTAACATAGTTCTTTCTAGAACGGCTATGTTATAGTGGCAAAAAAGGTTAGCGTCTAGTATTTTTACTACTTATATCACGTTTAGATATTTTAGAACAAGCTATTTTGCTCGTTAGTTCGATATCTAAATAGTTAGATATGTTTGTACGTATGCATTTATATATATATATGTATACATACATACATACATATATATA
>NC_068981.1:84321690-84322783 GCF_001194135.2 Octopus bimaculoides
TATATATATATATATATATATATATGTATGTATGTATGTATGTGTGTGTTTTTAAATGTATGTATTTATGTATGTAGCCACTACACATTCTTTTTTCTTTCTGTGTTCCTTTCTGTGGAAGAGCGTAGGCTCGAAACGTTAAAGACTTTTTCACTTCCCAAGCGTTATTCACTAAAATCGCCATTGGCTTCAACCACAAGCCCCGGACGACATTGGAATTTATTACAACTCTTCTGTACCATCTCCTTGTTTAATTTGGTGAATGCTGCTATAATCTTTGCCTTCAGTTCATCTTTGGTGTTACAAGGAGTTTTGTTGGTCTCTCGCTCAACTGTGTTCCACATATAAAGATCTAGTGGGTAGCTGTCTGGGGAGTTAAGTGGCCAGATGTTAGGGATGATGGGGTCTCAGAAATTGTCTGACAGCCATGAATGGGTACACTTGCTTGTGTGGCGCGGTGCAGAGTCCTGTTGTCAGACAAATAATCTTCCAGCAGCCACTCTCTTCATCCGGGCAGCACTACCTCCTATAGGCACTTCATGTAGGCCTCTGACTTGAGCGTCAGGCCGTGTGGAAAGATGAATAGAGGCATAACGCCGCCATCAATAGTGATCACTCCAAACACCATAATGTTGACTGGATGTTTGATTCTTATTACTCTTGGTACATGTCCTCACATTGCACTGTCCTCAGACTAACACCCAAACACTCTGAAATGTTCGTACTGAAACTTCCGGCGCGAATGCCAAGCAGTGCAGTATGTCGTTTCCAAATTCATGGCAGATTGAATTGCATCATGGTGCTGATTTTTTTTCAGATGGTGCCCAAATGATCCTTATTATAGTGTGTAGTCGACAAAATCAAAAACACAGAATGCGTGTGCGTGAAAATAAAATATAAAATGGCGACAATTTACGCATCGCACAAGGAAAAGAAATGGGAATGAATTATATAGAAGCAGAGTAAAATAAGTATGTAAACAATATCACTCTCTCAGCGATTCTCTACCCACCTTTATTTCTTAGCAAACCCTATTTCTCTCTGCCTCTTAAACTAAAACCATCCTGCAGATGTCAGCAGTCAAATTTCACAC
>NC_068981.1:84323176-84324733 GCF_001194135.2 Octopus bimaculoides
GAGAGGGAGAGGGAGAGAGAGGGAGAGAGAGAGAGGGAGAGAGAGAGAGAAACAAAATGTGAGGAGGAGATTTTCCATTATCCCCATGTGGTGAGATGTAATGCAAAATATATTTATATAAAGTAAAAGAAGGAAAATACACACTGTTTACATAGTTTAGTACATTTAGTAAATATTATAAGTGAAAGAGTATTGTGTTTGTCGACCGGTTTCACTTTCGCTAATCATGACATTGAAATTTTTGCAATTTCGTACTTTCTTAATATTTTAGTCCAAATCGTGTGTGGAGAAGTTTGTGAATGAATGAGTCAAAAAGTAGAAAATTCCGTAGGGATGAAATTGGTGATCGTTAATATAGTGGCCAGGGAAGGTAAATGCTTATCTTTCGGGGAGCGGATAAATGTATATACAAAACTAAAGTAGTGTGATCACATACCCAGTGATGGGTATGTGATCATGAATTAAATTATATACTGAGACCAAAGTTGGTTATGCGTTCATATTTATATGTGTGCGTTTGTGAGTGTGTATATGTATGTATTCACATACATACACACACACATATATGTATGTGTCTGTTTTGTGTTTGAGTAATATATACATACCTACATGCATACATACATATATACATACATATAAATACTTGTGTGTAGAGGTGGATGAGTGGAGGATGTAAAAACATGGCAAAACAAGGGGTCTCCATATATAGATATGTTTATCTATTAAGTCAGATTAGGAGTGTATATTTGGAAAAGACATAGTTAAACAGTTATCTTTCGATCAAGAGGGGAAAAGAAAATGATGTAAGCAATAGAGCTTGTATAAATGGCGACGCACCAATCAATTTGGCTGCGTCATACAAATACGTATTTTAATTAAGAATATCCTTTAAGGAAAACAGTTTAACTTACATTAATACTGTTTCCTGTTAAGTCTCTGTCGATGGAGTTAATCTTACAATGGTCATCGTATGTAAATATCGTTGTACAAGTCTTGTCTGAAATGTCAATCATCACTAAATAACTTGTTGTTTTCGGCTTAAACGAGTTCTTTTACGTCAGTGTGGCAAATCTGCATCGATGTATAAATACAGCCTGCGTACATATTGATAGCCTTACTCACTGACAGTCAAACCAACACACAAACGCTCACATACACACACACACACACATATACGTACACGCAGATATGTTTATATAAGCATATATATATATATCTTGTACTTGTTTCAGGCATTAGACACTGGCCATGCTGGGGCACCATCTTTGAGAATTTTTAGTCGAACGAATCGACCCCAGCATTTGCTTTTTTTTTCTAAAGCCTGGTACTTATTTTATCGGTCTCTTTTGTTGAGCAGCTAGGTTACGGAGATGTAAACACCCCAAACATCAGTTATCAATCAGTGGTGAGAGACAAACACAGCGCACGCACACACATACACACGCACACAAACATATATATATATAAACATAAACATAACATTTACCTCTCTCTTTCTCTCTCTCTCTCTCTCTCTCTCTCTATATATATATATATATATATATATATATATATATA
>NC_068981.1:84327459-84331573 GCF_001194135.2 Octopus bimaculoides
ACACACACACACACACACAAATATATATATATACGATGGGCTTCTTTCAGTTTCTGTCTACCAAATCCACTCACAAGACACTTGCCCAAGGTGCGACGCAGTGGGACTGAACCCAGAACCATGTGGTTGGTAAGCAAGCTACTTTATTTCAATAAATTTCGCCATCAACGGCGTTACAGAGAGGGGACAAACAAAGACAGACAGACATAAAGTAGCTGCGGGCTGGACATGGACATTAATGTGATGAGGGTAATAAGAATGAAATAAATAATGAGAGAGGCACCAGCGCCCGCCGACTGATAACCCCTCGAAAACATTGTTCTTTTTTCCTTTTGAAATTACAATTTTTACACAATTTCAATATATTAACAACCACACAACCACTCCTACACTGTGTAACAAATTTTTCAGTTCTTTTTTGCTTTGGTCAGTGAGCGTTATTTCTTATTTGCTTCTATTTAGAAATCAAAAGGAATGACAACTATTCCCTTCAAACTTTGCTTTTGTGACCTGGACATCAATATTCTGAAACTGGTTTATCCTCCATTACATTTCAGACAGATTTAGTGCTGAGTTGTTGAAGCAGAAATATCGCTATAGCAAATATTCTGCTCAATACCACAGGTTTGTTTGTCAGTTGCTTGACATTAACCACTTGAGCATGTCCTTTAGTAGTTGACAATATGTGCATCTCTGATCATGAGCAGGGGTAGTAGGGGAGTAACATAGCCATGTGTTGAAAGGATTTTTTTTTTTGTGGTTTAAATAAATGTAACAAAAGTAAATTTTGAGAGAAATATCAGCCAATTTTCATACTTTCTGGGGGTAAGGAAATAGGAAATAGCAGTTACGACCCAAGAACAAAAATCGTGTAACATAGTGTTATTTAAATTTGTTGCTTTACGTTCTCTCACTGCGAATCCCGATGGATTCGACGTTACGATTTACCCTAATTTATATTTTAACTACCAGACATATTGAAAAATACTCAGCAGATGATAAGGCTACTGTCATGAACTCATTTAATAGTTTACCTTCTTAAATAAGGATATCTTAAGATAGATAAGTGTTATGTCTCAAGCTACTGCTATCTAGCACCTTCAGATGATCTCTACTCAGCCGCTACACGACGGCGACTCAACAGTCACTCAACATCTCTACCACGGCTAGACTACTCCTATTTATATGTCTTGCGCGATCCTACTTCTTCGCCTGGGGGCGTCGACACAACAATAAGATAGTTCTCTGTACTCCTAAACAGATGGAATGGTTTAAGTTTGATAATCTTTAATCTTATGTCTACTTATTTGGGGTAGAACCGGCACTAAATAGCAAACAGCAACAGGTAATGTAAGAAACTATCAAAGCATTGGAGTAGGATCATGTGGTATGCCAGAGTAATTAACATTGGATTCATTGCTTTCAGTGTTTCATTTCGCTTGCCGACTATTTATAATGTCGGTGTTGATTTTGAATTTCGTCTTTTCTGAGTGTAAAACACAAAACAAGAAACATATTGGGTTTACTCAATCATCTATAAACAGTTGTAAACAATATTCCAGTCCAAATGAGGATCGATATAACAATGGAAGATAGTATTGACCTTGAGACTGACAATTATCAGATTAGATACTTTAAATTATATAAAGTTTTGCTTTAATTTCTCAGATCAACCCCAACAGAAGAGATATTACCTTCCATCGTATACTTCTACCTATTGAATATGTCTTGAATGCTAATGAAATAGCGAGTCATGTCTAGTGAACATTCTAGACCAACAGTAAGAGATTATTTCATATCATTAGAATCCATAAGTAGGTTTCGACTTTTTATATAATTCATTTCCCTTTTAAATATATTTATGAAGAGTCTGGACATCACTCATTTGTATCTCATTTTACAAAAATATCAAACATTTTCTACGGTTTAAGAGGTAACATTGCTCATTACTATTATTACTTTGAATAGTACAGAATCTTATAGGTTTCCAGTTATACGTGACACATTTTTACTGAAATATATGAAGAAGAAAAATAAGAATAAGAGCCACCTCGATGCTGATTAACTATTTCTTCAGATGAGTAGTGATTTTTGTCGTTTTCACTGAGTAATTTTCTGTTTTGTGTTTAAATTCTGCCTTAGTGCAATTTGTTTTTCATTTTTTCTGTGAGCTAATGGTATAGAACTCCTAATAAGCTGTTATATTATCAAAAGAAATCAAAATTACTTGTGAGATATTTTCGCTAAGAAGTTGAAAAGACCAACACGTCAGAATTTCCTAGAATGTTTCAGCGTATTTGCTCCAGCTAGCCAGATGACCAACGAGCTCTATTTACCCAACGATACTATGTTTCGGTAAAGCTGCATTTATTATATTCTCGATGCTGTCCAGTCTATTCTTGTACATCTACAGAATGTGCAGGTCGCTGCAAGGGAGGCGGACAAAGTGGACCTGGTCAGAATATGATAGTTTCTGTGCCTCTGTACTACTTATTGTTGGTGGCACACCCTAGCTCAGTGATTTGAGGCTAATGAGATTATCGATATTGCAGCTACTTTTAGAGGGCCTATTTTCTTTATACTTGTCGGGCCTATCATTTTTAGTACGTGTATGTTGTTGGTTGTGAGGTATGGTTGCATTTGGGGTTATTGTTAAGAAAAGAGGCACAAGGGATTCGTGCTATTTTAGCTCTGTTATTGAGGAACCAGTTTTGTAGGTGAATTAAGTAAGGCTACAGCAGTATCTGTAGAAAGGTTATAGTATGTGTAATGTCATCTCTGTAGGAGACATTACGCATACTCTACCCGCTAATGCTTATGAAGTTTACTTCAATAAAATGAAAACTGTGAGTGAAAGCATCTGGCATTTGTATGACATGAGCTAATGCGGAAGACTCAAACCAGCATGAATCCTCTATGCGGTCACTTGCTCTGGAAGAAATTCCGGACAAGTTTTCCTTAGAAACAACTTTACTGTCTTCAAAATGTTTAATTCTCATCTATAAATTAATACTAAATATAACTCACAAGAACACAAGAGACGATGGTCACTCTAAGAAATCCAGTTGAACGATACGATTTAGTTTTGTAAGGAGGCGTACTGATTTAAAATCAAGCTTCGAAGACTAGATAGACTTATAATTTTATATTTATGTAGTTAATGAGACCATGGACGGCGAAATCGATATGTCATTGGAAAATAAATCAAAGGTTAATAGTTTATCACCAGCATTACGTTGTATATGACTAATACTGTTAACTCACGATTGTCATCTGAAATGAGAAAACAATATGAAATTATTCTAATGCATTCCATCCATAAATTTGTGACTTATCCCGAGTTTTGATGAAGAGTTTCTATTTTCGTTTTCTCAATATGTTGTGAATATGAAATCATTGTCCAAAAGATTCCCTTGAATGGCTTCAATCAAAAAGCAGATTTCTAGGCTGATTATAACTCAATGGAGACAGACTTGATGAATTTAATACTAATGTGGCTAGAGTGTGCGATGCCTGGAGCAGCCCTTGGGTTTGCACACCGTCATCATCCGGGACCCCACGCCTATACAGGTTTATAGAGCAGACACATAAATGTCACCACGATAAAAGCGTTCGCTTCATCACCGGGCAACGCTAGTAATATATTAATTATTGTGGTTACGATTCATTTAGTGTCAAATTAACATTGGAATAAAGTTAACTTTTGAATTACACTGCTCCATATTTTACTAAATACCAGTTATACCTCGTACATATACGTGCATATATATGTATGTATACGTCCGTATATGTAAGTATACTGTTTATATACATGTATTTGTATTTATGTACTGGAGTATATTCCACTGATGAAGGCAGAGCATTATTATTTATGCAAAGCCAGAAATCCAGGATTTGGAATTATCTTATTTTTACTGGTTCATTTGGTCTTCGTCTTCGCTAATCATGCCATGCGGACATTTATTGTGGTTTTAGAGTCAGGATTTGACTGCTATTTTTTCAGCATGGTGGTATCTCTTGATACCCTGTATTATAATTTTAAATAATTATTACCTTTGATGGTTTTTATTCCCATGCTGACCACTTGATAAGATCAATATTTTAAATATCGACC
>NC_068981.1:84331597-84332898 GCF_001194135.2 Octopus bimaculoides
CCCCACGCCTATACAGGTTTATAGAGCAGACACATAAATGTCACCACGATAAAAGCGTTCGCTTCATCACCGGGCAACGCTAGTAATATATTAATTATTGTGGTTACGATTCATTTAGTGTCAAATTAACATTGGAATAAAGTTAACTTTTGAATTACACTGCTCCATATTTTACTAAATACCAGTTATACCTCGTACATATACGTGCATATATATGTATGTATGTATATGACTATTTGAGCCATTTTGCTATTTTTCAGTCTTCGTATCCAGTTGAAAGCAAACGTTATCGAGATTTTATTGCTTTTGTATTTCTTTGTTTTAAATATTTGTTGATGTATTGTTATTAGTAACAATATTAGTAATATTATTGATAAGGGTGACATTACCAGCGATAGCAGTAGTGGTATCGCTGATAATACTTGTTAACCGTGTTAATTAACAGTGCAGCACTGATTAGTTAGTTTTGTGACTAAGTACCGTGATCAATGGCCAACAGATACGTGCATAAATCAGACAGCCGCCAATCAAAATCAAATGGAGCTACTTTACAATCTGTTTTGCTAGATTTCTATCTGACAATGAAACAGGTTATTTCGTCGTCTTAATAAACGGATTTTGTCTTCGTAGCCGTAGTCGTCAGTACCGTCAACATTGTTTATATTGCTTTTTCCTCTTGTTCCTGTTATTGTTGGTTTTCTTCTTGCTCTTGTTGTTGTAGTAGTTTGTGGCTTGTTATCGTTTGTTAAATGACTGTTTAATTGGTCTCCTCAAAGAATCAAATCTTAGGTTTCGTTTACATTGATAACTTGATAGTATTTCCCTTCCCCTGGTCGTTGTTATTTTTGTTACTTTGAACTTTCCGTTAATATACTTTCTTCACGTGACATTCAGTTAGTTATTACCTAACAGTTTATAATGATGTTGTTCGTTTTCTTCTTCTTGGCAGATTTTATTATAGCTGCTACTGCTGCTGCTGTTACGACTGCTTCTTTTGATATCATTGTCAATCTCTCTAATGTCTTAATTACTGTTTCGATTGATGCCATTGCACTGGTGGTTGAAGTTTTTTCTAATTAATTCTCTTATTTTCAGTCTTTTGTTTCACCTAGTGGCCAACAGAATGCAACAATTGTTTCCTGCTAGACCAGATTAATAACAGGGAATTATACATAAATACTTTCTCTCTCTCTCTTTCTCTCTCTCTCTCTCTCTCTCTCTCTCTTTCTATCTCTCTCTATCTCTCTCTATCTCTCTCTATCTCTCTCTATCTCAGCAAATGATTATATATGTATATATAT
>NC_068981.1:84334470-84335619 GCF_001194135.2 Octopus bimaculoides
CAACAGACGAGGACAGGTGGTGTAAATAACAAAAGTATATATTAGTATGACGCTCGGGAATACGGAAAGTCTTTGACGTTTCGAGCTACGCTCTTCAACAGAAAGAATACGGAGACAAGGAGAAAAACACGGAGAAAAAAAATTGAATAGTGTTCAGTCAACGGTCAATCATAATAATGTATATATATGTGTGTGTGTGTGTGTGTGTGTGTGTGTGTGTGTGTGTGTGTGTGTGTATGTATGTATATATATTCAGAACAGGTGTAAACAAACGGAGAGAAAACATATATGAAATGCACTGAATGCATAGACAAACGGAGAACAATCACTGGTCAGAAATCCCTTATCAGTTATCGGCCTAAGTGACGAGCACAATTTCGTGTCATAATCGGCAATATCGCATATACGCTGAAGGCCACCAGCAAGAGAACTTGCTGGGAATGCGACCAAAACGTGACAAAACATGACGGACAAGCAAAACGAAATAAATAAGTAGTATAAGTGAATAGAATATGGCCTTAGGACCAGGCCAAGGCAACAAAAAATAATAATACATGTGTGTGTATGCGTGTGTGAGTGTGTGCGTGCGTGTGTATATGCGTGTTCGTATGTGAGTGCGCGTGTGTCTATGTGCGCTTATCCCCCATCACCGTTTCAGAGAGTCGGTGTTGGTTTGTTTATGACTCCTAAACTCACCGTTTCAGCAAATGTGAGAGATAGAATAATTACCAAGCTTTAAATAAAGTACTAGGGTCGATTTGTTCGACTAAAATCCTGCAGGGCAGTGCTTCGGCATGGCCAAATGACGGTAAAAAGTAAAAGATTATATCTATATATATGTATTTATATATATATAGTTCGAATTTACAGAAAACAAAAGACAAAGACAGGCTAGGGAACAACAAGCGGATGTATTAGTTTGACACTGGGGAATAAGGAAAAATTGTTCGACGTTTCGAGACTACGCTCTTCGACAGAAAGGATTGAGAGGAAGAAAACGTAGAGAGAACAAAAACTTTAATAAAATGGGAAAAAAATATGTGCGTGTGTGTTGTATATATATACATACATGCATATATATGTGCTTGTGTGTGTGTGTGTGTGTGTGTGTGTGTGTGTGTGTGTGTGTGTGTGTGTGTGTGTGTGTGT
>NC_068981.1:84336233-84337321 GCF_001194135.2 Octopus bimaculoides
ATATATATATATATATATATATATATATATATATATATATATATATATATATAAATGCATATATATATATATATTTATATACACACCCCAGTCTATCTATATAGCTACCTTTCTCTCAATACACACGTGCACACATATACACACACACAAATACACATACGTACACATCTAAATGATTTGTTAAATGATACGGGTACAATATATTACATAGATTTATAAATGAGTATGTTCATATATAACCTTTCATCTACCTAAATAGACAATCGTATGCTATGACCTCTGTAGAATAAAACATGCGAAAGGTTATACTTTATAGAAATTCCTGTTTGACCTGGCGCCTGATTTGGCAGCGTCACCTGTTATTAGTACGACACAGTTGAGAAAAAAAAGAACGCGCCCTTAAACTTTGCCCGCAAGTTACTGATCGTATCATCTGACACGCTTAAATGTACATTTTTTTACTCTGTTGTTAAGATATTTATTTGTTTCGGAAACTTTATGTTAGAAATATGAAATAGGATGAGTGTCAAGGAGTAGAAAAGTACGTTGCCTACGAGACAAACATTACCATTGTTGCTTGAAGTCAAGATTAACGTACTCTGCTAATGTCTTTGAGCAAGCTGTAAATCTAATACAAATAGATTTTATTTTCAGGTACTCATCTTTATGCCTGTATTTATAGATATGTACATTATACCCCATAAAGGGGTTCGTCTGACCCTGCCAACTATCGACCTATTGTACATGCTTCAAGCGTCTCTAAGATAATAGAGACGACATCGGTAACAACAGACACCAATACTTTGATTTGCTGCTCAGGAGATGCGAACTAGGATTTGATCAACTTTGGTTGAGTTAACTAGGTGTAGATATTTGATTTTGGAAGACACAAAACCCGTTAAGAACCCAGAAATATCGCTGATAATGTATTCCAGACCATCTGTGCCCTAAAACGTCGAACTACATGTATAGATATGTATATATGTATGTGTATCTCTCACTCTCTATCTCTCTTTCCCTCTCTCCACACACACACACACACACACACACACACACACACACACACACACACACACACACACACACAC
>NC_068981.1:84337453-84339370 GCF_001194135.2 Octopus bimaculoides
ATATATATATATATATATATATATATATATATATATATAGAGAGAGAGAGAGAGAGAGAGGGGGGGGAAGAGACAGAGAGATAGATTGTTAGATAGATAGATAGATATATAGATAGACAGATAGATACATAAATAGACAGACAGATAGATAGATAGATAGATAGATAGATAGATAGATATGTGTTTATGTGTGTGTAGAATGCTCAGTCACTTACATCTTACTTTGAGTAAACAGGTAACTATGTTAAGCGAACACCTGAAGCCACATTGTCGGAAACTGACGGAAGTCCTTACATACTACTTTATGTACATAGGTAAATATATATATGTATGTGCATATAAGTATACATATATGTGTGTGTGTGTTTGTGTGTGTGTATACGTCTTCTGTGTCTCTTTCTACGTTTCTACACTTCCTCTTACATATCCCTCTCTCAATACCACCGAATTTTGTTACTTAGAGATTTACTCATCTGCATTTTTGAGGCTTCCATGATTTGAAAAAAACACAAAACTTCATTTGTAAATTAAAAAGAGGAACATTCCAAAATCAACGATATCCGAACTTTAAAAAAAAAATGACAAAAAAAATATGTACTTATAATGATATACTTCAATCGGGAAAGAATTCAAGCACGAAAAAACTACAGTCAATTAAGACTAAGGTAGATGAATCACTTATTGAAGAACTTAAGACAATTAGATCACTAAAAATCCAAATAAATGGGAATATCCTCAAATGAAAAGCTCTGGAAATTGCGAAACAGAACGAAGAAAAGGAGCTTAAGGCCAGTAATGTGTGGTTAAATTCTTTCTGAAAAGAAATAATGTTAAATTTAAAACTCAAACTGGTACTGAAGTTGACGTGTCTGAAAAGGAAATAAATGAATTTCAGGATAAATTTAAAGACAAACTTCTTGAATATAATGCAGAAAATATCTTTAACACAGATGAAACTGCATTATTCTACAAAAAATTGCCGATTAAAAGTTGGTTTTCTTAACTATGATAATACAAAATTAAAGGAATCAAAAGATAGAATTACAATATATTTGACATGTAGTGCAACTGATAAGAAGTTAAAACCCCTTTTTATTGGAAAAAAGTCTTAAACCTCGTTGTTTCAAGAATATTGACATGTCGTGTAAATTCCTGCTCACCACGGTTTTGTAGTCTCCGTTTCAGCTGCCCATGTCACGTCTTACAGCTTTTATAGTGTTCTCAGTGCACTGAGCAGCAGTTGTGATGTTGGCATTTGGATACCTAGCATTTGGATAACATCGTGACGCAAGCAACTCTTTTACAATATTCAGATGGCTTCCATGTTCAGCTAAGTTTTTCTTTCAACTACACCATTAATCTTTATGCTCTCGAACGCCGTTGACTGTTCACCAATACATCAAGCTGTTTTTGAAAAAAGGAGACGTAAAGATCCTTAATTTTAGCCCGATCACTGTGTGTGTATGTATATATATATATATATATATATATATATATATATATATATAGGTGTATACATGCATATATGAACACATACGTGTGTGTTTCCTATTTGACGCGACGTTTTTGAAAGAGAAGATCAAAAGTTTATTTTCTTTTTTTTATGTCCTCAGAACTGATTTATCCATTAATGTAGTTGATAACATTTATTATTAAATTATATTTCTCTATATACGCACCTCAGATTTACTTCATACCCTATCTCCTCTGTTGCGTATCCTACAATATAGAACTATAATATATTTTTTCCAAGGCAGAAAAAAAATGCGACTCTGTGTACCGATGAATTCAATATGCCGCACCTATACGAACATTTGAAATCGAAATCTGATACACCTTTGTACTTAAGCTAACCTTATTGAATATCAAATTTCTTGTCTCCCTGCCTCTGCTTTTTTTTTTTTTTTTGTTTTTTTC
>NC_068981.1:84340060-84347430 GCF_001194135.2 Octopus bimaculoides
CACTGAAACAAATGAGAGTTAAAACTTAAAATAAGATTGTGCCAAATTTTGAAACCATTATCATTATTATTATTATTATTATTATTATTATTATTATTATTATTATTATTATTATTATTATCATTATTATTATTATTATTATTATTATTATTAAGACAGATAGATGGATAAATAAACGGATAGACTGACCGATAGGTTGATAGATAAATAGATATAGAGACAGACAGACAGACAAACAGACAGACAGACAGACAGACAGACAGACAGATATATAGACAGATAGATAGATAGATAGATAGATAGATAGACAGATAGACAGATAGATAGATAGATAGATAGATAGATAGATAGATAGATAGATAGATAGATAGATAGATAGATAGATAGATAGATAGGTTGTTAGATTTAAAAGCAATGACAATAACAATATGAACAGGAAAACCAGTAACGACGTCCTGTTGATAACAGCACAAAGGAAGAGTAAATGAAAAAAAAAGGAACATTCTTTTTGTAAGATCTTCTCTTATATCCTACTATCCTGTTGTGGCGACACGGTTGTCTAATTATAAGTCGATCTACAGGTGCAAACTCGGAAGAAGTCATAAAATTCTACAAACATACTACTTACTAGTTGATAATAATATCAAGTGATAAACTCATTATAATTTTAACACGCTTTGATTGTATTGGAAAGGCAACAATCTAGCATATAATCAAAATGTTTTCCTCTTTTGCTATGCATTGGTACATGTCACTATACTTGTTAAAGAATGATGGATTGCTTGATACTTATTTTCTCTAATCCTCAGTAACAATGTCGAACTTCTTTTTCATTTTACATTAGACTGCTCACTTATGAGTATTGCATTCGTTACAAGTTGTTGCTTTGCCGATAATTTTAATCTCATTTTTTGATTTAATTTCAAGCATAAATTCTGAATTACACAAATATATTAGACGAAAAAAAATGTGTGTGTATACATACATATAAATACACACATGCATACATATAGACATATACACAGAGACATATATATATATATGCGTTTGTACACACGTTTTTATGTACGCATCTCACTATTTATAATAACCAACTTGCAACGATATATCATCGTTTCCATTAGATTAATAATTTAATTTAATACTACATGAATGGAAGTAGATCATACACATTTTGGCAAAACGTATCACCCATGCAATTGATTATGTATATGCTTAATTATATCTCCATCAATGTGTCTGTCATTATGTATTTTTGTGACAATCTTACATATATTTGTTAAATCTATTTCATTTACAGCTTTACTCTTCTACAGCTTCATTAACAATTTTACGTTCGAAAAGGAGAAGTCAAAAAAAAATAGCTGTTCAAGTACGTATGATTTGTGCCAGATGAACGTCTATCATTAGCAAAGTTTCAGGAAAATACATCTCACACACGTTATCAGTAAAACAGGTGTCGTCAGTATTTAATCTTTTATTTTGATACAGCCATAATATTTGGTTTGTATCACAATATCAGTATATGCAGCATTGTCAAGTAAACCAAAGGATCATATGTTTAAAAAGAACCTCTCTTAATTAGAATAATTCTTAATTAATTTCATTATCTATAAATGGTGTCATTCCAGCATGTATGTACATATTACAATCTAAGAATTATTTATCAGCATTGCTACACTCTCTTTCAAAAGGGTTTTAGTTTTAAGCAAAATATATGTAGAAAAGAAAACAAAACATGTGAGCTATTTAGCTACATCATCTTACGTCCGTTCCATTAATATATGGTGATTATTGGTTGCATAATGCAAATTATGCAACCAAATCTTAATATCAAATTGCGACATTCGCACGTCATCTCCTCTATAGTAAATGTGATCATTTTAATCCAGTAATGTTACGGCAAGGAAACTGCGAAACTACTCCGTAAGAAATCTCCCGATTTCTTTGTCAACATATCGAAGCTATAGACAGATTCTATACATTAATATAATTAATAAGTGTTCACAGCTAAGACTTTATATAAATTTATTTTAGTGTTTCTGATTCTTGCCTTGTGGGTGATTTATATGTATGCCTGAATGTATGCATATATGTATATTTGCATGCATGTATGTGTAATATACACAGAAATACCTATGCACATATAAAACAGTGTGGTAGTAAGCTTAGACCTGAACCATTACTGTCTTGTAGAAGGCGGTAGCAATGCAGACAGAAAGAATATCAAATATAACAACAATTCCAAACATATCATAAAATCAAACGTACCAGTCGATATTTTAAACCTCAAAAAAATCTTTCCAAAAATAAGGTTCTTTTTAGACGACAAGAATGAAATAGGAAAAATATAGCAAAGCGATATATTTCCTAATTCCGAAAATCGATGTACACTACTTGCCATAAATATTTCCAGCGGAAAGGTATGTTTGGTGAATATATTTATCGTATTAATACTGTTTAATAGCAAATGATAAAATTCCGTATCTTATTATTTTCATGCTACAAAACTTGTTTCCAACAGCTGATAGGATGACTTTAAAGACTAACCGAAACGCCGCTGAACTCCGGCGGCCGGGCAGAAAACTCTGGTATGTGTGTGTCATCTGCAAAATTTCATGGTGGCGCAATAGTTTACGAATATACATTAATAAAGCCATTTATGGCTAATGGGTGTAGCAAAAAATAACGCCTGTATCTATCGTGACATTTAGTTAATGTGCAAGATTCGCATGTTTCATGTGTGGCTGATGTAATTCTGATTTCAGAGAAAGATTACCGTTACATACACCTTACACTTTGAACGTAATGTCAGATCAATGATGGATAACAGCAGTTTATTAAATATACACATATTGGCCTTATTGCTGAACAACAATTAAAATAAAGGTTACTTGAAAGTTATTTTATTGACGATTAAAACTTTAATTCTTAGATACCTTAATGTAATTTCAAAATATTAACTCATATGTATTTTATAAATTTAAACTTCAGGATTAATAATGGTTAAAATTTGTTATTTTATTGACAATAAATGCTTATATGATATCATTTTCAAATCTTTCATGATCTTTCTTCAAACGTGGTTGTATGGTAAGAAGCTTGCTTCCCAAGCATATGTTTCTGGGTCCGATCTCACTGCGTGGCACCTTGGGCAAGAGTAAACAAGATAGACTGAGACAGGCAGAAACAAGGAAAATGCCACTTGTATTTGAACACTATGCAAATATTCTTTAAAAAAAAAATTTTCTATTAATTTTTCCAAAATTTAATTGTTTTCTATTCTTACAGTTGAAAAAGTCTCAATGACTGAAACCTGTATTGAAATGTTTTTTACAAAATTATTTTAGCTTTTTCTACCTGGACTTTTTTCCATATATATATATGAGGATATTATTAATAATATCAGTGGCTTAGCATGTGTAAAATACCCATAATAGTAAAAATTATATATTACTGATATGTGTGTACGCGCGCGTGTGTGCGTCAGTGTGTATGTGTGTTTGTGTGTGTGTGTGTGTGTGTGTGTGTGCGTGTGTGTGTGTATGTGTGTGTGTGTGTGTGTGTGGTGTCTGTGTTTGTCCCCACCATCACCGCTTGATAACCGGTAAAAGATAAAAGATACTGCTTGTCGTTTAACATAAAGTGGTCCGCATATGCATCGAAATCACAGCAATTCTTACTTCGTGTTCGAGATATTCACTCTCCTCCCTCTTGTCATTTTGTTTTGCCTCAACAAATTGCCTTATTCCCAAGTGATTCTATTTTAAATACCATAGTCTTCTGAAAGATATTGTGACAGTTTCTACATAAAATCCTTCCAAGAATTACTAGCGTGCTCCACAAGGTTGGTACTATGCACACCCCTAGATGTGTTTGCAACACATCTCGTAGTGAAGCACGTATTTTATCATCTTTCGTGGACATCTTTTCTCTGTCCAAAATCGTTCATTCTACTTTAAAAGAAAGTTGTCTTTAGAAGGTTTATGTCAGCTCACATCGAAACGCTAAAGCATGCACGTTAACAGAAATTCATGTAATTTCTGTGGGTATAATAATGTTTCGTAGATTCCTCACATAATCTGTTAAGAAAGATCTCAACAATACTCTCACTAACAAGCACTTTTCTTTTCACAACACATTTAGCTACCTATTCCACATAATATCAATTCAACTATTTTCATGAATGCAAACTAAAGCAGCTGACGGGAACTTGATATATGGCATCGTCTTTCATTTCAATATAATCGTTGATTTTAACATCGTTCCATTTTTAAAGCAGCTTAAGACAAAAGTGCACTTCACTGTTTTATGATCTGTATTTTATGTATGTAGAGGTGTGTATGTGTGTATGCTTGTTTATGTATGTATGTAAGTCAAGAGTGAACCTCACCGTTATACGATCTGTATTTTATGTATGTGTATATGTGTGTATGTATGTATATGTATATATATATATATATATATATATATATGTATGTATTTATTCATATATATGTACAAGCAGCTAAACCCGGTTTCACCCGGCCTGTTTGGATGATGTGGCTGTGATCGTTTTCGGTTAGACATCATCTATAACAGCGTTTCTCAATTTTATCATTTTGGGTCCACTGTTTCGATTGGGGCCTCTATCTGTGTGAAGATTTCATCAAACCCCTGTCGGAAAATGGCTTCAGGAGTTGTGAAGAAAGAATTTGTATGTAGTCTGTTTCTGAAAGCTATTCAATTGGACGTCTGTATAATCATTAAAACATTTTTTTAAATTATGAACATAGAAAGAAATTATATACATTAATCCCAATTTTTGTAAGTAGTTGTATCCGTAAAAATTTTATTTGCATAGAGCAGAAATTGAAAGATATATGAAATGGACGTGCGTGTGTGTGTGTATGTGAGAGAGAAAGAAGGTGAGAAAGAGTGACTGGCTGGCACGGCAAGTACGAAGCTTTTGAGGCGGCAGATGACCGGGGTGATTTGGAAGATATGAAGAAATGCCGTCTCTTCAGTGGAGCGCTTCTCTGTAGGCAACGTTTCTCGTTTTCCCTTCTGATGCACAAATGTATAGACTTCATAATGTTGACCGGGGGAGAACACTTGCTCTGTGAGATTTAAAACAAACATTTGCACTAATTGATGCTGTGCTTTATTTATTGCCATTGCAAAGGAGAGTTTGATAGAAAAGTCCCATCCTCGGAAGTTTCCAAGTAGTCCCATCATCGGAACTTTCCAGGAAGTAACGCATCCTGGGAACTTTCCAGGAAATCATCGGAAGTCTCCAGGAAGCCACACCATCTGAACTTTCCAAGAAGTAGCTAATCCTCGGAATTTTCCAGGGAGTAGCTCATCCTCGGAAGTTTCTAGGATATCCTCGGAAGTCTCCAGGAAGTCCCATCCTTGGTAATTTCCTTGGATAGCTTATCATCGGAACTGCCCAGGAAACCCACGGAACTTTCCAGGAAATCCTCGGTACTCTCCAGGAAATCCTCGGAACTTTCCAGGAAGTCTTCGGAACTTTCCAGGAAGTCTTCGGAACTTTCCAGGAAGTCTTCGGAACTTTCCAGGAAGTCTTCGGAACTTTCCAGGAAGTAGCTCATCCTCGGTACTTCCCACTAAACCCGAGGAACTTTCCAGGAAATCCTAGGAAGTTTCCATGAAGTCCCATCCTCAGAACTTTCCAGAAGGTAGTCCAACATCGGAACTTTCCAGGAAATTCTCGGAAGTATCCAGGAAGTCCCATCCTAGGAACTTTCCAGGAGGTAGTTCATCCTCGTTACTTTCCAGGAAATGATTGGAAGTGTCCAGGAAGTACCTCATCCTCAAAACTTTCCAGGAAGTTGAGATCCTCGGAACTTCCCTGGTGATCCTCGGAAGTTTCCAGGAAGTCCCATCCTTCGAACTTTCCCGGTAGTAGCTCAAACTCGGAACTTCCCAGGAATCCTGTGTAACTTCCCAGGAAATACTCGGAACTTTCCAGGAAATCCTCAGAGCATTCCAGGAAATTCTCGGAACTTTCCAGGGAATCCTCTGAGCATTCCAGAAAAATCTCGGAACTTTCCAGGAAATCCTCATTATTTCCCAGGAATCCCGCGGAACTTTCCAGGGAATCCTCTGGAATTTCCAGGAAGCCCACAGAACTTTCCAGGAAATCATCGGAACTTTCCAGGAAACCTCGGAACTTTCCAGGAATCCGCGGAACTTTCCATGAACTCCCACCATCGGAACTTTCCAGGAAGTAGCTCATCCTCGGAACTTTCCAGGAAAACCTGGGAATTATTAATATCATTTATACGTATATAATATGTCTATATGGCCTTCTTATACTAGTGAAATTGTTACATTGTACTCTAATAAACACACGTGGCCTTACACTGTATTTTGTCTAAAACGGTATTTATTATTATTTTAAAACATCCGTTAGATTCCTCTGTTATAGTTTCACTGCACATATAAACTTGCATACACATTAATATATTTTTATTTCTATTTTTCGTCTCTTTCACCATTATTATTGTTGATAGGAGGCGCAATGGCCCAGTGATTAGGGCAGCGGACTCGCGGTCATAGGATCGCGGTTTCGATTCCCAGACTGGGCATTGTGAGTGTTTATTGAGCGAAAACACCTAAAGCTCCACGAGGCTCCGGCACGGGATGGTGGCGAACCCTGCTGTACTCTTCCACCACAACTTTCTCTCACTCTTTCTTCTTGTTTCTGTTGTGCCTGTAAATCAAAGGGTCAGCCTTGTCACACTGTGTCACGCTGAATATCCCCGAGAACTACGTTAAGGGTACACGTGTCTGTGGAGTGCTCAGCCACTTGCACGTTAATTTGCAGGCTATTCCGTTGAGCGGATCAACTGGAACACTCGACGTCGTAATCGACGGAGTGCCAACAACATTGTTGATATCATTATTTTTCCCGTTCACGACTTGGTTTGTAAATTACCCGATTCCCCTTATTACCCCATCTGTGTTCTCTTGTATCTTATTTTTATTTTTATTTTATTTTATTTCTATCTCATTTTACTTCATCTTATTAAACTTTTTTGATATCCTTCAAAAGATTCCTTACTGATGAGAACGACAATGCATAAATTAAATTTTAAATTTTATTTTTATTTTCATTACTCCTTTACTCTCTCTTTTACTCTTTTACTTGTTTCAGTCATTTGACTGCAGCCATGCTGGAGCACCGCCTTTAGTCGAGCAACTCGACCCCAGGACTTGTTCTTTGTAAGCCTAGTACTTATTCTATCGGTCTCTTTTGCCGAACCGCTACGTTACGGGGACGTACACACACCAGCATCGGTTGTCAAGCGAAGTTGAGGGGACAAACACAGACACACAAACATATACACACGCATATATATATA
>NC_068981.1:84350659-84351395 GCF_001194135.2 Octopus bimaculoides
GAGAGAGAGAGAGAGAGAGAGAGAGAGAGAGAGAGAGAGAGAGAGAGAGAGAGAGAGAGAGGAGGCAGAGTAGTACTAAATTCTAATAAATATTCTTTCATCTGACACAAAACACGTGAGCGTCTAACGTACAATATAATCCCATGGAAACAGCTATAATCAGTTGTTTGGTGGGCGATTAAGTGTCCGGCAATGGTTAAAATAACGTATAGGATATCGACATGAAATGTAGGACTACAAAACACTGCATGACTTGGAGTGTTTTTATTTCTTTTTAATTGCTTTATTAGATTTTCAAAGTTTATAAATGAGATAATTCCACTAGAACTTTTCAATTGGTATCTATGTTCTATTGTTCTGATATATATTATACTTTTATAGCTGTTGCTCAGCTAATTGTTTCGCTACTATTCATTTTGGTGGTACTTATATACAGGAGGCACAATGGCCCAGTGGTTAGGGCAGCGGACTCGCGGTCATAGGATCGTGGTTTCGAGTCCCAGACCGGGCGCTGTGAGTATTTATTGAACGAAAACACCTAAAGTTCCACGAGGCTCCGGCAGGGGATGGTGGCGAACCCTGCTGTACTCTTTCACCACAACTTTCTCTCACTCTTACTTCCTGTTTCTGTTGTGCCTGTAATTCAAAGGGTCAGCCTTATCACATTGTGTCACGCTGAATATCCCCGAGAACTACTGTGTAAGAGTACACGTGCCTGTGAAGTTCTCAGCCACTT
>NC_068981.1:84351578-84357982 GCF_001194135.2 Octopus bimaculoides
AAACCAAAATTTTACAGTATTATCTTATTCACTTCGTTTTACATGTTTACATTTTTATCGCCTTCAAATTATTCTCCATTTGAACTAATGCATCAGTCCAGGCACGTTTTCCACATTTCGAAGCAGCGCTGAGACTTTTGAGAAGTGATGCTTTTAACGGTTCTGTCGTTTTTTTCTTCACCTCTTTCACATCTGCAAATTTCTTAACACCAGCTTCCGTCACCAGTGATGACCTTCGAAAAAAGGTCCGGATCAAATTCCAACAGTTCATTCAGTTTACGGCACGCATTCAGTCGTGACTGCTTTTTGATCTTCCGTGAGCAAGCAAGGCACCAAATATTCTCGAAGGATATTCATTGCTCCTGACATAATTACAAGATTATTTAATTCCCACTGGTTGAATATTTGAGGTTCTTCAGCTTCACTGCTATTGAAGTCATCACCGTCATTGCTATTTATGCCCTCTAATTTAGAACTCAAGTGAATATCTTTATGGCTTCCTGGTGATTGTGATGCTGGAACGTCTGCTCCATGGGCAACAGATAGCAATGCAGATGAAAGATTTGGATAAACAATGTGTTTAAATCTTATCGTTTCAAAATTTGCCAATACATAACAGTAGCAACCTAGTCATATCTCCAGTTCTTAAAAGACCTTCTGAGCAAGCATTGTATTGTCAGAGATTACAATGATCAGACACCTCTTTCACCACTGATTCTACATTCAATCGAAATGCTTTATCTTTGTTCTTGTTCTGCTTCTGCACAACTAGAACCCACACCTTTATCTCTTTCTTTAACACTCCTTTCTTTAGTCATTGAAATTACAACTGATTTTCATATCATTCAATACTTCGAGGACAATTTCCGCAAATTTTCGAGTTCGTATCATTGCTTTGAAACTCCCGAAACTTCATGTTTTTCTCTTTCTTTACTTCACACACTTTCTTTTTGCTTCAGCGAAAAGACCTTTTTATTATCAGCAACGCACTTTCTTAACTTCTCATTAACACAGATGTTTATTTATTTTTAGATTTTATCAATCCTCTTTTTCTATCAACATCTTTCTATGCGTGTTAGAATTTTGTCAGCAATTTTCTTGTTTTCCTATCCATGTTTACTAAGTCGTTCTTTGTCCAGTTAATAATTTAGGTGCCGTATCTGATGATCGATACAACATTTGGATTTGTAGCAGTGGTGATATTTGTTTCACTAAGTCTGGATTTTACTATTCTCTTAATCCGTTGAAAATACTCTTTCCAAATTTCACCTTTCACGCTTTCATTGATGGTATGAAACATTGAAATATATACCATCAACTTCCAGCACTCTGATATATTTATATCCTTCATCTGTATTAATATCCCGCATTTTCTTCTTCGTTAAATTTCATTCATCATATTTATGATGTCTCCCATTCTTCAACGAAATGGTACTTGACTTGGAAATACCAATTTTCATTTCAATGCGTTGCTAAATACTTCCAGAGCACAGTTGTCTTTCAGTCTTGCCTTTTACTTTTAGCTCACTTAAGGATAGTAAATGATATCTTCTAGATTTTCGTAAGCTATATCCTCCTTTACTTTTCTTAATTCTAGAGAGAGTAGGATAAATGTAATGTGAAACAGTACTGATGATTATTACCTTGGAAATACTCTGATATATTTCAACTTTTCCAAATGGATGTCGTCCAGATTTTAGTTCAGTTTCTCAAATTTCCATGCTTACTCCTGTCAATTCAGAGATGTTACTTGCGATTTTGAACATTTAAAGGATTTTTTAAATCTGAGAGTTCGGGACAATTTCATATGCCAATACCATGTCACTAACATCACCGCAATCAAAAAAACTTAACCCACACCATACTCAGATTAGGGAGTGAAAATGTGCGTGACTTGGGGGTCTTCATGAAATCAGGCGAACTGATCAACGACATCGGATCAGTAGTTATATACATATAGCGGCTTTCAGAAAGACCAGAATCTCCGAACCACGAACCACGAGCCATCGAGCCCAGCCACGGCGGCTACAGATTGTTTGCTTTTTCAAGTTTGTCAGGTATTGGAGTCGGTATAGCAGTGGTGTTTCGGAAAGGGCTGGATCTTGGAATATGTAGCATCTTCCGGGATCCAGAAGTTAAGTCTGGGATCCTGGAAGTAACCAGTAATGTAGGCCATATCTTCAGCATAGTAGTTGTGTATGCACCGACAGGAGCGGAACAGCCAGATTTCTTCAAGCGTCTGGTGGCCTTCCTATGAATGACACGCTCTTTAGTGTGAATGAATGATCGGAAAATCATCTTAGATGCAGGCAGGGACAGTGTGGGAAGAGGTAAGAGGAGATTTGGTTAAAAAATCTCGCAGACCTGTTCAGAAGTTTCCATTTGTTTAACAGGCACAGATTTCATTTTCCGCATGCGACAATGTGATCATGGACAAACCGTATCAGATCATTCAGAAATTTTCTGTAGGTCAATAAAGAGGGCCTGCGAATTAGTGAAGCGAGCGTTAACAACAGATGATGGTTGGCCCTGAAAAGAGCAATTAGAGAAGAATCGATAAAGTCAAGTAAGCGTACAGCAAAACAGACAATAATAAACATTTGGGTGATAGGCTATTGCCTCGGAAGAAACCTCAAACTATTTTGATATGATCATCATCATCATCAACATTATTATTGTTGTAGGTTGTAGTGCTGGTGTTGTAGTGGAGAGGCTACATGTGAAACAGATGGCTTTGCAAATACAGGGCGCAGCTAAGAAAGTTCAAACTGATTCCCACGACTACATGTTACTAGAGAATGTATGAGCAACAATAACAATGTCAACAACAACAAAACACCGAAGAAAACAACGCAACACATGTGGAAACAACACTAACACTACTACCAGTACCGACCCAAACAACAACAATAACAACATCAACAATGAGCAAGAAAACAGAAAGGAAACCAAATTGTCAATTCAACACACCTGAAAACCCCACCACCACCATCACCGCTACCAACGCCAACACAAATATAAATCAAGACACCACAATTAGATATTCCAAAGTCATCGGGTCCGCAAATATTGTGCAACAGGAGGAGGTAATTAAATTAACGTCTCAATAAATTTTTTTAATGTTTTAAAGCCCTTTGACAATGTCTGACCGAAATGGTGAATTAAACATTCCAGAATCCATCCGAACAAGAAACCAATATCAAAACTGTAATTTATAAAACGATTGGAATAAAAAGCCGAAACATTTAGCAGGCGATACAGCAGCGAAAAAAAAAACCTAGACCAAACTGGAGCACCAAAACATAGGTCTCTAGAGGAAAAATACTACATGGTAGATTCGAAATACCTGACAATTATGAGGGTAGGAAGTACTTCATAACAACTCTCAAAAGTCACAGACTGGTCCTCATACAAATTTACCATGGATGAAGCGTAGTATGAAGAAAGATTTTTGATGTGCCTCTATAAGCAAATACTTGCTGGTTAGTGGCGGTAGTCGTCTCCTATACAGAGGATAAAAAACTCGTTAGGGCAAGGAATGTAGATATTAATCCAAACGAAGGGAATATGAATCCACTCTGGGCCTGCCCAAAGTACATGGCAGCACAAAGTTAATTGTGACCGTTGAAAGCAGTAAGAAAACATACTATTTGTGTGGAGACACAAATCATTTCGAGGTTTTCTGTAAACAGCAAAGTAGAGGCGATGAAAGACTGTCACCTCTGCCGACATTATCACCGCAACAGCAACAACAACAGCATAAGCAGCAGCAGCCCCAATGACAGCGTGCAGTTACAATATTAACAATGGCAACAACTGCAACACAAAATAAGTAACCGCCGAAGCAGCAGTAACAGAGGTAGGGAAGAACAACGGCAGAAACTACGGAATAGTTGAAACAACAGCGAAAAGAAAAAGCGGCAAAACAAACATCGCCCCAAGAGAAACTGTATCACCAGCAACAGCAGAAACTGGAAATCCCCTCATGATTACAAAACAATGAGACTGTGACCCACAAGACATGCCTCACCCCACTTGGAAGCAATCAGAAGTCGTGTGACGGAGAAATAAGCGCAGTAAATGACGGCAATTAACAAACTTCCGGGAGTCGATAAAATAAGTATCACTTGAGCACTATGTGTGCCAAATTTTGAAAACAAAAATAATAATAATAATGGCAATTATTATTATTATTATTATTACCCTGCGCGCGTAAGCGAAAGCAGAGTTTTTCAGTCGCTCGTTTTTGTCTGTTCGTGTGTTTGCAAAATGACTGGAGAACGGCTGAATGGATTTTCACCAAATATGGCAGAAATACTCATTGGGTGAGTGACTTGAACACATTATTTTGGTTTGATTTTTTTTCAAAACTGCTGGACGGGTGAATCAAAATGTTTTTTTTTTCCTTTGTTACTTATGCATACACGATAAGCAGGGGAAATAACTCTTGATGTCAATTTGTTGAAATATGAATTCATCCGAGAATATATTCATTAAATTAAATTTGTTTTATCCTTGAATGCGTACACGGTATGCGTCGCCCGTCCTATATCTTTATTTTCACTATTATTATTGTTATTATTATTATTATTATTATTATTATTATTATTATTATTATTATTATTTAGCATGCCGGAGAAAATAATTTGTAGTATTTCGTCTGTTGTTACGTTCGGAGTACATTTTCTGCCGTGGTCGACTTTTCCTTTCATCCTTTCAGGGTCGATAAAATAAGTACCAGTTGGACACTGGGGTTGATATAATTGACTTACACCCTCCCTCAAACGGGCTGGCCTTGAGCCAAAATTTTATACCATTAGTAGTAGTAGTAGTAATAGTGGCAGCAGCAGCAGCAGCAGCAGTAGTGGTAGTAGTAGTAGTAGTAGTAGTAGTAGTAGTAGTAGTAGTAGTAGTAGTAGTAGTGGTAGTAGTAGTAGTAGGTGTAGGAGTATCATCATCACTGCAAGTTGTCAAGTATAATCCGTTAATTTCTTTCCGGCTTTCTTTTATAGACTCACAGAGTAAATATATACATACATACATACATACATACATAAACACACACACACACACACACACACACACACACACACACACACACGCACACACACACAAACATATATATATGTATATCTATGTATGTATGATGTATGCATGTATGTATGTATGTATGTGTGTATGTATAACAATAGCAAAAGAAAGAAAAAGAGAACCGTTGCGAATGAGTGAGAGGTGTCAACTGTCTAAACTAAACGAACTGTTGGATTATATTTTAAATATCAAGCAAGTTGTTCTTGAGTCACCAAGTATGAATGAATACTTAGGAACATGTTGTAAAATGTCACTGCGTATATTTAAGCAAAGCCTGTTGTAACTTATTTTAATGCCAGAAACTATATATTTCACTATTTAAACCCAAATTGAAAATATTTTTATCGATGTATAACTATAAGGTTTTCCCATCATATTTACAGGATTAAATAAAAGGGATCGAATTTCACAAATTTTCCCGATTCAGCTGGAAATATTTAACTGTAGATTAGAGGATAAGCAAAGCAAAACAAACATAAAATATAAAATCATAATAAAGTAAAATGTAAGAAAAGTGGTAGATTACGTTAAAAAAACATCCGGTAAAATTTGTAAGAAATATTAGGATATTCTGTAGAAGTGATCGGGGATTGAGAGAGGAGTGTTGAAGAAGAGAGAGGGGGGCAGACAGGAATAGACGGAAAGAGAGTGAGAGAAAGAGAGGAGTGCACGTGGAGAGGGAAATTGAGAGCTTATACTTCAGTATTATGTTCTTCCCAAACCGGAAGTGTCAACCCTTTCAGCTCACATCTGGATGCGGTTCTATAACTCTGGTTGTGTTAATGACGCATTGCGGCCCATGGTTGTGATGCAGACTTAGACAAGTAATTAAGAAGTTTCCTTCGCAATCACGAGCTCACAGGTTCGATTTCACTACAGTGTATATCTGAATGTATGTTCTTTATCAAAGTCTCGAACAGCACGAAGCAATGTAAGTGAATTTCAGAAGGTCGAAATTATATGAAAGTTTGTTTCATGGATTGTACCTGAAAACACAAACTGTGAGCTGGAGATTACGTTAAGGGTTCTAACATATGTAAAATACCAAACCTTTGCTCTATAGTTCAATGAGTATTCTTTTATTTATTTTTTTTTACATGTTTCAGTCATGTGACTGCGACCATGGCTGAAGCACCATCTTATATTCGAACAACTTGACAACAGGACTTATTTTTTAAAGCCTGGTACTTATTCTATCGGTTATTTTGCCCAACCGCTAGGTTACGGGGACGTAAACACACCAACACCGGTTGTCAAGCGGTGATAGGGGACAAACACAGGCACAAAGACACACACACACACACACACAGAAA
>NC_068981.1:84358717-84359618 GCF_001194135.2 Octopus bimaculoides
GGGTAAGGCCAAAACAATGCGAAATGCAAGGTAAATCACAGGAAACCAAATATGTTAATTAATGTAGACTTAGCTTGTATTCAATATTTCGGGGTTATGACCCCATTTTCAAGAAATTGACGATTGTTACCGATGTGCGTGTGTGTGAGCGTGTGTGGAGTGGACATGTGCGGAAATGTGTTGCTATAGCAACCAGCTAGCTTCCTGTAAATCTTTGCTATTCTTGATCTTAGGTTTCTTTCGGTGTATGAGGATGGCCTCGGAGATTCTAAGGTTTCCCCCGTTCCACTGTGTTGCCTTGATGTGCACTGTGAACTCCCGGGTCTAGCATTTCCGTAGATGTTTCTTCACAGAAGTGTCTGCCTGCATGTATTCCTTACTGCGTACATGCAATTTTTCTTGCCGTGCTTCCTATGTAGGATGCGCCATATTTGCCACAGATGATCTCATATACAATATAGGTCCTCTGGCACAATTCAGAGTCATTGCTGGGGCAGTTTGATAAAGAGCACTCCTCGGAGTAGTGAAAGTTGTTGTTTTGGGACGGGAGCATGGCACGTGCTTTCTAAAGCTACCACACTTTAACGACAGAACTATTGCAGCAATAAAACAGGCAGTCCGCAAGGAAGGACTCGACATACAAATAGCGCACACCGACTCTTCCCTGAGAAAAGCACTGTCCAAGAACAACACCAAAAGAAAGATCAACAATTGAAAAGAATAACAGGAAGCTAACTTGTTGCTATAGCAACACCTATATATATATATATATATATATATATAAACAAAATTAAGGGATCAGCAACAGGTTGCTTCACCACATACCGAAGTTCAGAAATAGCAGCTAAAAATGCTGAAACTCCAACAGATAGCAGTTACCCGCAACTCACATAGGCAAAAC
>NC_068981.1:84360035-84360927 GCF_001194135.2 Octopus bimaculoides
TATATATATATATATATATATATATGCATGTTTTCTATTGTCGTGTATACAGAATGTCCTCATTTCTCTTTTTACTATTCTGTTTATTTTGTCTGATTCACACGATGTAGCACTCAAAGACTGTTCGGGCTCATCTTTTGTCTCTACCTCTATCGCTTCGTTTGACATAGGACCTCTCAGTGTCACTGCTGATGTGATACTTACAAGTCGTTGTTAGTATCGTCCAAGTTGTGTATTCCCTAGTCTAAACACTGGTACTTGTACTACCTCTGTGAAAATATTGAGGGATATGGTTCTGTTGAAAGTAAACAGTTCTGACTTCCATACATACCATTCGAAGTCTGCTGAAGTATTCTTTTATAATTGTAGCTTGACTCGAAGCATCGACGTATGCATTACCTTCGTCGATTACGAAGTATTCGTAACATTCGTCACAAGTGACGAGGGGGCAGGCAAGCTATCGGTATCACTATTCCTACCTGGTCAGCAATCTTTCATCGTTTGGCTACCAAATATAAACGCTTTTCCTGAACAAACTCTATTCACCATTTCTCTCTTATATATGTGTACGTGCATACGTATTTATGCACGCACACAAAAACACACATTCACAAGCGCTTATGTGGCATATATGGTGGAAGTGAAGTTGAGCGTGTATATTTGTATTTCTATATACATTCATGCATATACGTACATACATGTACACTTGGATATGCAGATTAGATTTAATGTAATAAAAACGTGCGGAGTTTATTCCTTGCTCGAATCTGCTTTTCTCTACACGGCTCTTTGGTTCTTGCTATGCTAGACAATTCAGTATGTATGTACGTATGTATATGTATACATGTACATAACGCGCGTGTGTGTGTGTGTGTGTGTGTGTGTGTGTGTG
>NC_068981.1:84363501-84366040 GCF_001194135.2 Octopus bimaculoides
TTTGCCGTACATATCTGGTATTGAATGTATTTTAAATAAGTCTAGTGTAGTTCTACTTGCTACAATCTGTAGTTGTTATTTTAGATAATACAAATAACTTTATGACATCTTTTTATATTTTTTTTACTTGTTTCAGGCGTTTAACTGCGGTCATACTGGGATACCGCCTTGAATGGTTTTTTGTTGATCAAATCCATCTGAGGTCTTTTTTTTAGAGCCTGGTGCTTATTTTATCAGTGTCTTTTGCCGAACTGCTAAGTTACAGGAATATAAACCCACCGACACTGGTTAGCAAGCGGTGGTTGGTGTCAAACACAGACACAAAAACACACACATAACCACACACACACACACACACACACACACACACACACACACACACACACACACACACTCATACACACACATATATATATACGACGGGCTTCTTTCAGTTTCCGTCTACCAAATCCACTCACAAGGCTTTGGTCAGTTCGAAAATATAGTAGATGACACTCGTCCAAGGTGCCACCCGAAACACTGATGTTGGGAAGCAAGCTTCTTACCGCAAGCTTCTTACACTAGTGCAGGCGTTTAATGGATATTTCTATTTCTCCGGTATTTACTGAGGTAGACTATTTGAAGTCGCTCTTGTTTTGTAAGGAATTTTTCTGGATCAAGTGAATAATATCTCAATGTTTCCAAAGACTTCATGATTCCGAACTTGCGAACACATGGGCTTTACATTTTAGAAACCGTTAAGGAAAGAGTAAAATTATAAAGGGATAACGAAGTGTCAGTCTTGCATGGCATCAATGATTATAGCAATGATAAGGTGATGAAACACTCAATAAGCACGCTTAAATTGTTTAATTTAATATTTTGCTATACTTTAAATCTAACAAGAGAAGGAAAAAACCATAGTTAACACGACATAGACATTTTGCCTATATATCGTTACTCGACTGTCGAGCAGCAGCCAACAAATAAGCAAGCAATTGCAAGTCAAAAATACTTGGTGGGTACTAATCATATCGTTAGCAAAATGTAGTAAGTTGAGAAACATAAATATGTAAAATGACTCCGATATTCTCAGTTACTGAGAATGTACACTATGTCACTGAACCTTTTAATGTGCTTGTTTATCATATGCTACTACTGTGAACTCTGTTTAATATACAACAGCTTAACACTTAACTGGCTTGAAGCCAGTAACATTTTCTGAGGAAAGACAATGTTATTACCTACATATTTACATATTAGAATGTCTTTTAATGCATACATTTAAATATTTTATTAATATATTACAAACGTTGAAAAGAAGATATTAAATTCGAATAAAATCTTTTAATAGCTTTGGTTTACAGTCACTGCTTGGTAATATTTTAAAAGCAACTTACCTTCTTTAAATGTGGTTATACCATATGCGTACCCTGCTTGGTATTAAATTCTGAAATTGAAACCATTCACTGCATTACATCAACAAGAACATACTTTCACGTCTCAGCCAAAATTATTAGTGCTTACATTGAAAACTACAAAAAATTACTATTGCATATGTTGAAAATTAACAGAGTTACTCCTCGTAATCGTAGACAACTAATTAGGCGATATAAGGGAGTATTGCTTGTATTATTATTATTATTATTATTATTATTATTATTATTATTATTATTATTATGTTACTATAAAGCTCCGAATTTGTTTTCGAGCAGAGAAACGTTCATCCGAGTCATGTCCTTCCGTAATGGTTTGCTAACAATTAGCGACAACAATGAGAAATGAGAAAATATCGAAAATAACCCCACAAAAGAGTAGAAATAGATAAAGGAATATATCATGAAATCCTCCCATATATCTATATTGTGTCAATTTTTTGTGAATTTTTTTGCGGAGGGTGAAAGTGTTAACAAGAACAGGACAGTGAGAACAAGACAGTAAAAACAATAAAAACAGTAAAAACAAGTAAAAACAAACGGTGAGGGCTGTTGGACCAAGACGATAGAAAAATTATTATAAACGCTAAGTAGAAGAGACAGAAAAATCACGTCTGTTCTTTAGGAAGACCAGTGGGCAGAAAGAAAGAACCCCTTTCGTCACGTGTCAGCGATGAGAGGGTCAAGGAAGAAGAGGAGGAGTGAGAGAGAGAGAGAAAGAGGGGGAACGGTGAAGGGGAGAGAAGAAGATGAAGGAAATGGTGGGAGAGAAAAACAAAATGGATGAAGAACAAGAGAGGGAGAGAGATAGTAGAAGAGTGCGCATAGTAATTATTAAGATAAAACTTACTTGGAAAAGGATGCGTGGCGTTCGATTATATGATAATATAAATATATAGATATATACATATATCCATACATATATGTACATACCTACACACACACACACACTTATTTATATTTACATATTTTTGCATGTGTGTTTGTGTTATTTTAATTTGCCAACGTAACCAACACATGCAATTTTAGGGAAATAAACCTCCTCTGTTAATTCAACCATGTTTAATAACAACATGACTTAAGTACTTCCGATTCCTGATTCCCGAAATATTAGTAATCTTCTA
>NC_068981.1:84367900-84371642 GCF_001194135.2 Octopus bimaculoides
CCTTGTGAGTGGATTTAGTGGACAGAAACTGAAAGAAGCCCGTCGTATATATGTATGTATATACATATATATATATATATATATATATATGTATGTGTGTGTATATGTTTGTGTGTCTGTGTTTGTCCCCCCAACATGGTCTGACAACCGATGCTGGTGTGTTTACGTCCCCCGTAACTTAGCGGTTCGGCAAAAGAGACTGTAAGAATAAGTGTTAGGCTTACAAAGAATAAGTCCTGGAGTCGATTTGCTCGACTAAAGGCGGTGCTCCAGCATGGCCGTAGTCAAATGACTGAAACAAGTAAGAGAATAAAAGAGTAAAAGAGTAAATGTACTGGACGATAAATTTAACAGTTCAACTAATCAACAGAAAAGAAAAAAATACGGAAAATACCTCTCAGGTCACAAATATTATGAAATATTCTTCATTTGGACAGAATTTTGATATAAAATCTTATAAAATCCAATAAATAGTAATGATGGTACACCGGTGTTTGCCTTCACTTTTCGAAAACTTTGTAAGTGAAAATAAAATTTCATTCAAACAATTATGGAGCATTGATTCACTTTCTTGCTTACTGCATAATCAGAGACAAAAAGGGAAAATTGTATATTTATCTGATGTTTTGTAGAGACCAATGAAGTCGGGTATAGGCTAACCCTCAATTTCAGACAAAACTTCTTGTTCACTTCAAACACGCTCTTCACCAAAATCACTGTATCTTTTACCAAATGTAATTTATTTACTGATATTTATGTCTTCAGTCAAGTATGTTGTCATTCACACACAGGTTCTCTCTAGATTCTTAGTCTTTGTCCTTCACCCTCATTAACGGTTACATACACATTCACACACAGACTGGAATTCGTTCAATGTTCTAAATACACAAATAACGCTAGGCATTTGCAGAAGCAATTTACATGACTTAACAAACCAACGATGGTCAGTGCGTATTGACAGTTTCAATCAGGGACCTGGGATGAGATGAATTGTAATTTTTCTCATATCGTTACACTAATTAAAGATGACGAAGAAATGATGCTGAAATAAAGTCTCTATGGCGTCTTGTATAGCGCAAATATCTTCAAATGATAATGTATCCAAATTAACAATACAAATCCTTTTAGTGATCCACAAATTAGAAATCTTTTAAAGAGCTAGAAACACCTAACTTTTACGAAGCAAATTAGCATATTCAGTCTTTTGTAGAATGATTCACAGAGTGCAATGATGAAAACTCGACGAACTACTTTATGTTACTTAATGAGAAAAAACAAAGTATGTCGTATGAATCTTAGTCGCGTATCTAAAGGAATATTCCCTGCCCAAACTCTAAGGTGGTGATCAGGATATTGAATAATGACAGAACTGATTTTGTAACACTCCCTCCCTAGTTTCGTACAAATAAAGCATTTAAATGACGCCATCCAATCAATACTTCAAATTGGTAAAATTTACAATGAAGTGAACAAAGGAAAAGATTTGCATCAATAAATTAACAAAGTTCACTGAAAAGTATCGTTAGAATGGTGGAGAAACATTTCCCCCGTGTAATCCAAGCAAATTAGTTCATGGCCTTTTACTATGTAATACTGTGTATAAGGTAAAGAGTGTTATAGCGTCCGAAAAAATCAACACAAAAAAAAAAATGTCAAAAATGCACTAACATGAGAATAGATGGTAAACTACTCTCAGAACAGGAAATCTTTCAGTGAGATAGTACCAGATATTTTTTTAATTATTGGCTTTGGGACTAAAGGAAAGGGTTATCTTGTTTTTCGAAATTGGAGACTTCACCACACTTGATATTCCCCTTTAAAACCTGTAACTTGATGGTTGCAGAACAAAATAAGGGTAGAAAGGCATTCCAGAGTGTAGCGTTTGGAGACAAAAATTGACGACGTGGTTAGTAATGAGGTTGTAGTGTAGGCACAATTTCGGTGATGAGAGTAGGAGCGTTGAATGACTTAGAAAAATAAAGATAAAGGTGGCGTAAAACCAGCTTGCTCCGAGGATCCGAGGGAACTCTAGTGACGGCAATAAATGAAGAGTGAAAGAATAGTACATCTATTGGCCAGAGGTATGATTGCGCTGATGATAGTCTTCATACGAACCAGTGGGAAGCCTCCCTCCTAGAAAGGAGGAAGATATTTGGATTTGCTAGATGACTTAATAGAATAAATGATTTCGTACCAGTAATGGTATACTACCATAAAATACATTATGTTATAATGCTCTATTAAAATCGTGTTATCTTTGGGGCAGAGATCAGAATTCTACTACATCAGTTTATCAATTTAAAAGACATCAGACATAAAGCAAGCCAACGAGTGATGCTCATCGTGGTTGTTTGATCTGTTAGGAAATAGCCAAATTTCCCTCAAATCACACTTACATTCTTACCTTACAAGACTTGTTGGAAAATGCACTTCTAGATACACTCTATATCTGCATTTAAAAGAAATGGACATAATGATACAACGCATTTTATGATAAATAAGGTTGTGACAGCTATTGATCACAATTCATCCTGATCATGTCGATCTGTCTAGACAGCAAAAACGACAGATAATTCTGTAAAAGGTAAAATATTCACCCGACGGCAATGAGGTTACTATCTTGCCAGAAAAGAGGATTCTGTACAAGGAGATATTTGACCGTCAACGGCTTAACACTGGAAGTTGAAAGATAAATACTAAGCCTATGAACAATAGAACAATATCGTATTTATCTTCGGCTGCGTCTACGGACAATAGTGGATTCAGCAGATAATGATTTACAACAATATTAAAGACGCATTTATCTTTAAACAAAAATAGGTTTCTTATAGAGAATGTAAATTCTACCACACATAAATACGGAAAACAACACCGTTATAATATACAAGATAGATAAGGTGTGTGACAACTATAAAGCATAAAAGGAAAATAGGTTTTTCTCACGGATAATTGATCGTAATCCCCACACAGTTTCGAAGAGCAGGCATCTCAAACTACAGATATCAGAGCGCTTGAAGTACCTACACAATCAGAAAATTATGGTCTATAACGATGCACTAAGGATAACAAATTGATATTTAATAGATATTAGGGATAATTCCAATCACGTTTATTTGATTTAAATATATAAGAAGTTAAATGTGAAATTTATTAGCTCAGCGATTACCAGATATATTAAGCACTTAACTATGTCTAATTGGTTATTGTTGATGTAATTACGTTGATGCTGTAGTATTTAGTCAAAGGTATACCCCAGTCAAGCTGAACTGTGGTCAAATTCGTTCAGCCACAGTTCCTAATCTAGTTTCGATCATTATTCAGTACACTTACGAATGTATACTACACTAAATACATGCTTAATCATCTAAATTACTTCAAACATTTGTTTCAAAAGAGTGGCCATAAGAGGATCTACGCAGACTCCGGTTACTGGTTTCGATCTTCATGTCACAAGAGTTAGCAAACAATAAGCACGTCTCTATCAATGTATCGTCGTACACTAATAAATAACAAAATGAATCGTTTGCCGAAAACGATTCATTTTCAGTTTTACCGTTAGAATTACACAGGTGAAAATCAGGTGTATCTTTAAGAAAATAAGTATACATGAAACAAATATATTGTTCGTAGTAGTGTTTTTGCACATTACTCCTTAGAATGAGCTGTGTAATTGTTATTTATTCACTTGCAAGCACGCACGCACGCACACACAGATACATACACACGCCTGTATAAGTATATA
>NC_068981.1:84374894-84376274 GCF_001194135.2 Octopus bimaculoides
ATATATATATATATATATATATATATATATATATATATACGTACAAACGTATATATACACACACACATGTATACCTATATATACACACACATATATATATACGCACACACGTATATATACACACACACATGTATACCTATATATATACATACATTTATACATGTACACAAATAAATATACATAAATATGTATGTACTTCGAAACGCCTAGTTTAGAATAGAAGCAGCTGATGAAGGAAAAAATTCCATAAGTCTGCTCTCCTTCGTGTTCGTTCTGTTTTCTGTAAACAAAGTCCGTTTTTGTGCTTTATGTTCCCGTTCTTTTTTCTGACGTCCTGTACCCGGATATGCATCTATATATACATGTAGATGCGGGTATGTACATATATGTATGTATACAGGCATATGCTCATATATCATTTGTATTAGTATACATATATATATATATATGTACAAAGTATAGGGGTTTAGTTCACAGGTAATCTAAACGATTAGGTACGCTAGGTAAGTGCTGTAACGGATTACTAGGGCTCCAACGTAATAGCCGAGATGATAATTATGGAGCCGTTCAGATTTACAATGTGTGTGTGTGTGTGTGTGTGTGTGTGTGTGTGTGTGTGTGTGTGTGTGTGTGTGTGTGTGCGTGTGTGTGTTTGTGTGTGTGTGTGTGTGTGTGTGCGTGTGTATTCTTGCTAGGAATTCGGTTTCCTTTTATCTAAAACGTTGAAGTGAATCTGCCAATCGTCTCGTAATTAGTGCATGTTGTTAATTTTACATCCCTTTCGTTCCGTGGTTGTATTCTGCCGTTCAGACATTTTGATAGATTGACCTTGGGCGACATTCATGTCTCTTCCCTAGACTCTACTAAGAAGAAAAAAAAAGATTTCAATAATCTTTTTGCATAATGTCAGCCTTAACTGACGCACTTTTGTTTGTTCTCACATTTGTTCTCACATTGAACTGAATCTGCCAGTTGTCTTGTAATTAGTGCATGTTGTTATTCTTATGGCTGTTTCGTTCCGTGGTTGTATGCTGCTGTTCAGACATTTTCATGGACTGACCTTGGGCGACATTCATCCCTCTTAGGCTCTACGAAGAAGAAAACGAGATTTCAATAGTCTTCGTAATTTGCTTAATATCAGCCTTAACTGACGCAGTTTTGTCTGTTCTCACATTCATCTGTTTGTTATGTAATGTTATTTGTGTAAATGAAGTAATGAAAGGGATAAATATAGCGATTTGTAAATTAGATTAATAAATTCATTTATTAATTAATCCTGCAGACTAAGGCATTCGCCCAGATCTCCTGCATCCGCCTCATTCACACACACACACACACACACTCTCTCTCTCTCTCTCTCTCTCTCTCTCTCTCTCTCTC
>NC_068981.1:84376894-84379191 GCF_001194135.2 Octopus bimaculoides
GGTCAAACCATTTATAATCATAAATATACAGGGATTAGCATGAGTTGCTTCTCCAAGATACTGAGAATTTAGAAATAGCAGTCAAAGAACTACTGATTCCAAACTACAATTTTTTTCTCTAACGGATGGTGATATTTATGGCACACCCAGAACAAAAAACAGAAGAGAAAAGCAAAAACAAACCTGCCTTTAGTTAATTGGGTACGACGTTTCACGGTTAAGAGTATGAAGTTACCCTATTCCGATCTTCAGCCACAATATTCGAATAAATTTGAAAGTGTCTAATAAAAACTCATGTGAATTTTGACCATGCGACATCAAGACCACGTGAGGCAGGCACTTACGAAATTTATCGGCTAGTGAGTTCAAAACACTTCACTCCAAAGAATCTATTCTATGTGCGTCATAGAAATTTGTAGTTTGGAATCAGTAGTTCTTTGACTGCTATTTCTAAATTCTCAGTATGTTGGAGAAGCAACTCATGCTAATCCCTGTATATTTATGATTATATATATATGTATATATATATATATATATATCGGGCATTTAGAAGGTTTGCCAGCAGCTGTTTGCAAATATTCACAGGTCATTTAGCCTGGCTATCGGTCGGTTCACGAGAAGCTTCACGGCAGCTTCTGCCTACAAGACCGCTCTTATGAAAGAGTCTATCAACTGTGCTTTGTGAAAGACAATGTTCTGCCGATATCTTCCACAAGAAAGGTACGATGTATTCTACAACAAAGGATCTTCCTGACCCTGGCTTGTCTTGGAGGCTGTTTTTACTCTCCCTGAAATGTCTGAACCAGTTTTCTGCCACACAAAATGCCTGATATTTGCAGGGCCTTTCTTATCGTTAATTTATTTTGCTGCTGCCCTTACATCCAGTCCCCCTTTTCCACAGATAGCGTAAAATGGCTCTATATGCAATTTTTTTAACACTCACTATCAAAGTTGTTAAGTAAAGTATAATTAATTACTATTCATATATTATGTGTTAAAATAAATAATAAACAATTCATCAACGATTGGACAACAATGCATTTTATAAAATATGTTGCTATTTCGTCAGTGAATACCATCTTTTCTGCAAAGATTTCCTGGGTGAAGTACCATTAAAATAATCAATCTGTTTTATTTCTATAAATTGCAAATATTTGGGATCCAAAGAAAAATAAAATCAAAAATATTAACATTATTTACATTTGACGGATATTTGTCCTCATCTTGTTTGTTGTTAACACAACGTTTCGGCTTCATCAGGTATCTTGGGGAAATTTCGAACCTGGGTCCTCATTCCTAAGGTATTTTTCGACGTTACGAAAAGAGATCCGCGCATTATCCCCAGTGCAGTTTGATACAAGAAACGGGCATTTCGAAAGTTTGCCAGCAGCTGTTTGCAAATGTTCACTGGTCATTGAGCCTGGCTATCGGTCCGTTCATGAGAAGCTTCACGGCAGCATCTGCTCTGCAAATGTCAAGGAAGATAACAGCAGCCTCCAAGACAAGCCAAGGTCAGGAAGGCCCTTTGTTTTCGACAAATACCTTACGAATGAGAATCCAGGTACGAAATTTCCCCCAAGACACCTGATGAAGGCTGGAGGGTATATCAGCCGAAACGTTGTGTTAACAACAAACAAGATGAGGACAAATATCCGTCAAAAAAATAATGTAAATAATGTACATAATTCTTCATCTCTTAAATATAGAACTGCAAAACCATTGATATATATATATATATATATATATATAAGCCTATATGTATATATGCAGGTAGGTAGGTAGGTAGATAGGTAGGTAGGTAGGTAGGTAGGTAGGTAGGTAGGTAGGTAGGTAGGTAGGTAGGTAGGTAGGTAGGTAGGTAGGTAGGTAGGTATCTTTGTATATTTTGTATATGAATAACTATAACTTAGAACACCTGAGGTTACCCCAACAACCCTGCTGAATGATAGTCATAGTGTAGGACACAAAGGTTATTTTATTTTCAACCAACATACACGTTTCTATTTTACTCGTTAAGATACCGCTTTAATGATTCTTTCTATCTGTGAAAACCAAATTACTAATATTAACTATTTTAATTATATATGAGCAAATCGACCCCAGGATTTATTCTTTGTAAGCCTAGTACTTATGCAATCGGTTTCTTTTGCCGAACTGCTATTTTACGGGGACGTAAACAGACCAGCATCGGTCGTCAAGGGTTGTTGGCGGGGAGGATAAACACAGACACAAGCATATACACACACACACACACACACACACACACACACACACACACACACACACACACACACACA
>NC_068981.1:84381039-84381899 GCF_001194135.2 Octopus bimaculoides
TTCGACGTGCTTCGGGCAGGACGCATCGTTAAAACGGCTCGTCCCATGGATCGCAGATTAAATTTGTATACGCAAATTAAATCTAGCCATGGAGGAATGCAGTGGCGGACAAAAAACAAGACAGGAAAACAAACAGAAAAGGCTTTACGGCCAGACGAGAAAAATTATGTGTGTATGAACGCGATGAGGCACGGAACCGAGAGAGACAAAGTGGTGGCGTGCGTTACTTGGCGAAAGCCAAGGAAGGAAAGGATTATTGACCGGAAGCATGTGACCATGCCGGTGTAAAGGGAAGAGAGAGAGTGGTAGAGGGAGAAAGAGAGGGAGGAAGTAGAAGAATAGGTGAGCTGAGAAAAGGGTATTTTACTTTGATATTTGTAAAACATCCACATGCCGAATAAATGGACTTATCTTTCTATATATCATATAATTACGCAATTAAATCTATATATTATTTGCTATTATTTACCGATATATATGAATTTCAGCAACTTCTTAATATCAAAATAGCATATTTAAAATTTCTCAATGCTTCAAAATACGGGTTAAAACACACATACAAGCACTCACACAAACACACATACATATACATACACACTGACTGATTCAGACACATGTATACGTCTTTGTCTGTCTGTGAGCTGAGCAGCAGGAGAATTAGGAGAAATGGATCTCAAGACCTGTGTATATGAATTTTTTAATCAGTACGACGTTAAAAATGTTTATCAAATGCAGATGTTCCCGACCATAGTGTTATGAACGTGACTCGGCTCCTAACTCTGTGTGTATATACATATATATATATATGTGTGTGTGTGTGTGTGTGTGTGTGTGTGTGTGTGTGTGTGTGTGTGTGTGTG
>NC_068981.1:84382655-84387303 GCF_001194135.2 Octopus bimaculoides
TAAGTGTATGTGTGTGAAAGTGTGTGTGTGTGTGTGTGTATATGTATGTAGTAGGGAAGAAAAAGGCTCTCGTTTGGAGTTTTATTGTGTGCAAATATGTGTGATCGGTTGTGTGTATATGTTTGCTTGTGTCTACGTAGCTCATAAAAGTAGGTAAATAATATCGAAGCAATAACCAGAACAATATTGACCTTGCTAGCTCCATTCCAACAGCCAGATTTTAATACATTTATTTATTTATTTATTTATTTATTTATTTATTTATTTATTTTGTTTCCATTCGCTGTCAAGAAACCATTTAACATGACTCCGGCAAAGGTTGTATTATAAAATATATCCTTGATTCAATTATCATCCGCTCATTGTCTGTACCATCACTTCCACAACCGCTACCTCCACCACTGCCAACACGTCGATCATCAGCACTACCAACATGTCGATCACCAGCACTACCACAATCGCAAAACTCATAATATAATGCCATAACGACAAACGGGAGGAACATCGTCAATCAATAAATAAAGAAAGAAAACAACCCCCCGCCTCACTCTCCGTGAAAATCTCAAAAAATGAAAATATTATGCAGTGGAGAGACATTCTATGATATTCATTAGGATTTATCTTAAGTACGAATAAAAACTATTTTCCCTCCGTGAAATAAGAAAGGGAAAACGACCTTTGAAACGCTTTGGATTATATAGTTAAACCGGAAATTGAACTTCGACACTTACTGAAGTTATGATGCGATTTAGTTTCTCACTATATATATATATACACACACACATACATACATACGTACATACATACATACATACAAAGTACATATATATATATATATATATATATATATATATATAAGTGTATGTGTGTAGGCGCTATTTATATTTTCAAATTTTCACCCTTTCCGATAGCAATATATAGAATCTCTTCTTTGAAGAGGTGGTATATGAACATAATAGTTTCGTATCTACATTACGTTAATTTCATTTTATGACAGAATCCACTTCTTTTTTATTAATGTTGTTGTTTTTTGAAGCGGTGAAATGGCAAAACTCTAGATTGCACGATAAAATGCCTTGCAATACTTGGTTACATCCTTTTACTTTCTGAGTTCAATATTCTCTGAGGTTGTTCATGCCTTTCTTTATTCGGGATGGGAGTGGGGAATCCATGAGATAAATACCTGTCAAGTACTGAATTAACTATGTCGATTATAGACTTCTCAAAATTATCGCTTTTTGACCAAGTTAGAATTGGTTATTATTGTTATTATTCTGAGAGTGCATTAGCATAGACTGTTTAAAGCAGTAAACTATATAGCTATAAATTAACTATGTCAATTATAGCCTGTTTAATACAGCAAATTGCAAGGTTATATGCTTATGTTTCATTACGTTCTGTGTTTAAATAAATCTATCTTGCATTTTGTCATTCTATTTTTTGAGAAAAAAAAAATATATAATAAACACTAATCAAGAATTAGAATCGAGAAACCGACTTTCGTCCTTGCCTACAATTGGAATCATTATTGTTATTAATCTATAGAGAAATAAAAGCTGAGTCTGTTGTTAACACAAATGATTAATTAAAAATATTATTTTCTTTCACTTTTAAAGAGTAGAGAATAGAAAGAGAACTCTTCCGATCTTGATGGTAAAATAACTGAAAATACCAGTTCGTCACTTTGCATGAGAATGCGAATTAAAATAGATTAGAATTAGGACAAGGATATAACATTTAAAACACAACGGTAAGAATTGAATTTCTACTTTCAACAACTAAGATAACTTTGCATACATAAGTGAACAAAAATGTTCATAGATAGTTCAGTGTTTTATAAAGTTTGTTGGATAAAGGAAAAGAAAATGTCTGCTTCGGTAGAATAATTTATTTTGAATAGACAAACACCTGTTTGCAGATACGTGGCTATCGTGAAAAGGAAAAATAGTCATGTAAACGTACACTGACGTAAAGTAACACATAAGGATTATTTTGCAGCTAGAACAACGCTATCGTTTAGCTGGAAGAAAGAGTTTTATGTACAACAGCTTAATAAGGCTGCGGTGGGAAAGTTACTGTTGACCGCTACAAAAACGATTCAGGAAGGCATCCAGACTAGCGACGCACAGCAAAATTTCTAGCTGTTAAACATGTGCTCGTAAGCTCTATAAGAAGCTTATGATCTTCCTGAGGATTTACGGGTGACTGGAATAGTGACTCTCAACTCGAGTTGTAGCGTCTCTCTGACGCAAATGGGTGCTGTGGGCTTAGAAGGGGATAGCAAATGTAAAGGGGTGTTATGCGCGCTGGGTGTTTAGAGTGACTCGTTTTTGTTCGAATTTCTTAGAAATAAAATATTTAAACTAAGTATTTGCTTTTTTTTTAAATATTTTGAAAAGGAAAATCTTTGTCGGGCTTATGAGTAGGTCATTATTTTAACAGTCAGTAAAAATATGATCAATGATGTCCCAAGATTCGGTGTTGCTAATTTATTGTTTTTAGATCTCAATCAATAAATATAACATTTTGATTAAAATGAATAAATAAATGCGCCCTTTAAAATCCGAGCCAGGATCATGGGCCCGGTTTCCCGGTTTCATTGGCATATGTGTTCCCCAGGTGGACGGGACGCCAGCTCATTGTAGCGTTACTCATTTTTGCTAGCTGAGTGAGTTAGAACAACGGGAAACGAAGTGCTCTGCTCAAAAACACAACGCGCTGCCCGGTCCAGAATCCGAAACCACAATCTTACGATAATGGAGCTGACACGCTAACCACTAGGCCACGCGCCTCCACTAACATTTTCCATGACGATCAATAATTAAAATTAAAGCAAAACAGATTTGTTTTCTTTATTCCTTCAACATTTATTTTCATCTCTTTTATCGAAATACTTTCTATGTGTAATATATACTTTCATTAAGTCGCCGAAGATAGCTGCCAAGACTCCCCCGAACAAGTCTTGCATGAAAAGATAAAGCATGATGGGCAGACCACCCAGCCCCGGGGAATTCTCCCTTGTGCAATCAGCCATCGTTTATGTATTTCATCAGCTATTATCGGCCTTTCGTAAAACTACGCATACCTTTCTGAAACACCCGGATAGTTATAACTTATCTTATCGTAATTACGTTGAACTAATCAGCCGTGAGCCCGTGTTGATGGAAGATAATGAAAACCGATGTAGATCGGCGTTGTTGTATTTATAGTTTATACAAGACAGTTTCAATTCTCATTTTTAGGTAATTTTTGTGGTGCCACTGAAACATTTGTATAAGGCACAAGTATCCGTCGGTCTCATTCCCAGGCTTTACAACTGTCAGTAACGAGGCCACACACTCATAGCGGAAGTACAAAGAATGAGAACGATTCTTCTCAACAATGTACGAATACTTATACGCAACATTATATACAATAGGCTACGCATACATTGTCTAACCCCCTGCACCAATTAGATGCTCCATCACTTCCTATCGTCACGGAATATAGAAAATAACAGCGGTGCAAACGAGCGGGAGCGAACGATAGAGAGGGATGGGACAGATTGGTTGTCGAATGCACCCCTTCCTTAAAACATTGACAAAAATAAGTTTTTCATTCAGTTCCCATCTACGACTCTTTAGTTAAACATCTTGCTTTAATCAATAAGATGGAAGTTAACTGTGAATTAATGTATATAAGGCGAAGGCTGTTATATACAGTTAGGTTACAGCGATTTACAAGTGTCTATTTCGTTTGTTCGTCCCTTTCTCTGGTAGAGATTATATGGCAATGAGATTTGATTCGGAAGTTCTGTCGACATACTGTACCTAACAGAATTTTCAAGGTTCTACAATCAACGCGACAGTAACTTCTATGTCTATAACCACTTATTTCGCTCTAAGGCTAAGAACCCAAGTCACCTAGGAAAAGGAATATCATATGACTTTCTTATTCGAGTGTGTGCGAGAGCTCGAATGCATCATGTATATATATATATATATATATATATATATATATAGGGTATGAAAGGTATTTGTGTCAAGAAGACCCAAAAGGTATCGGATAAACGCTAAGTAAGTGCTATGGATAGACTGAGGAGTCCAACGTGGGTCATGTATTAGCATGCATATATATAAATTGAGAGAATGGGATAAAAAAAACAAGGCAGTAAACAAATTTCATAATATTTATCCATAAACGTCTTACAGCTGTTTCCGGGTTATTTTATATATCCTTTCATCAGAGACGGTGCGAGAAAATATTTGAGTATTAATTATTATAGAGAGGTGAAATACAGAGGGAAGTAAGAAAATGAATATAGAAGTGAGACACATAAGGATATTGTATTTGCAGTTCCATTATTCAAGTAAAATGTTGTATATTAGTGGTGAAAAATCGTTTTTGGTGAAGACATTTTCTAGTACCTGTGTGTGTGAGTTCCAACGGTAGTTATATTTGGTCATTCCAAGCATAGAGCCTTGTAAACAGTGTTCATCGATTGAGATATGTTCTTTTTTTGTGTCTGTGAATTAAAATGTGTTGGTAGTGTTAATGGATAGACAGAGGTAGGACAGATGTGTATGATTAGAAAGAGGAGATGGGTCAAATATATATATATATATATATATAATTTATATAAGGGCATTACTATATAGTAATGCTTCAC
>NC_068981.1:84388345-84391012 GCF_001194135.2 Octopus bimaculoides
ATATATATATATATATATATATATATATATATATATATATATATACATATATACATATACACACATAGATATATACACACATTCTCATACATACTGGCGTGTATCCGTTTGCATGTTCATACATACGTACACACATGCACACACATACGTCCATACATATACATATACATACATCAGGTCTCAGCTTTGCAATTTCAATTCTTCAGATTTGTATCGGCACTGTAGATATCTGTAATTATTTTAGTGTTGTGTTGGCTAATGCATACGGGTATATGTGATTATGTATGAGTACGTGTATAGATATTTTATATAAGTATGGATTTTACAACAAAAATAGCTAATCTTCAGCGTTCTTCTATTAAATATTCTGTAAAACTTATGGCTAGGTTGGATCTTCTCAGAGAATCCACTATTCCTTAATGCATTGTTGAAATAGGGTGCAATATTCGTCTACCTACATTACTGACTAGGTTCCTAAGAATAACTGGTGGATGATTAGATTCTTTGTTAATATAAGATAGCTTTTCATTAGGCTTACAGGGCTACACAATCCAACCCCACCTTCCCTATCCATCCCATCCTAACCCCTCCCCAGTAGAAAAGAATATAAATGATATTTATTCGGATTTTTGCAACAATATGCTCAAGGATATTAGAGAATGTTGTCACTATTGTTGCTTGGGTTCCTTGAGTACACTTTTTTCCCCTTTGACAATCAAACCAGCTGAAAAAATGAATTATACTCCGGAAAACTTAGTCAGGTATGCAATTATTAATACGCATTTAATACAACACATTCCTATTGTAGTGTTTATGGCTCATCCAGTCTACATATACACACACAAGCAATTGTATGATGATGATGATGATTATGGCGATGATGATGAGCTCACCAAATCTGGTCGACGGATGACCATTTAGTTGTTTGTCGAATTAAACATCTTAGCTCGTTGAACCATCATGGAATTGGTTTAACATTCCACAGACTTGTACGTGTAAACTTTATATCTGTATTCAATTACAATCAGTGTGACACATTGTGACAAGGCCCAACGCCCATCGCTCTTATTTAATCTCTTTTGATTCATAAGCTATAGTAAAAAAAAACATTCGCCCAAATTCACGTTGTGTGTTCTCGAAACCGGGACAATATACATGATTGCAAACCAAAGGTTCTTAATGATTTCGCCATACTTGTGGGCGTGTATGTATATGTGTGTGAGAGAGAGAGAGAATGAGAGAGGGAAAGAGAGAGCAAGAGAGAGAGCATAATTCTATTTTGGAACAATGTGTGAGGATAGTTCTATTTACGCTGCATGTATGTTTGTATATATAACGCCAGCCATCAGACTGCAGTCATGTAGAATAACCGCCTTGAAGAGTTTTAATTGAACAAATCGACGCAAGTTTGGCATTCATTGTATCAATATCTTTTGCCGAACCGCTATGCAACGAGACCGTAAAGAAACCAGCACTGGTTGTCAAGCGGGAGGGAGAAACACAAGTACCAAGACACACATATACGACTGGCTTCCATGCAGTTTCATTCTATCAAATTTAACTACAAGGCGTCAATCGGTTCGATACTGATAGAAGACACTTGTCCAAGAAACGATGCAGTTGGACTGAGCTCGAAGCCATGTAGTGGCAAAGGAAACTTCTTAACCACACAGCCAGGCCTATGCCTTTTCACAGCCAATATAAATGATATATATATGAGGAGGCACAATTGCCCAGTGGTTAGGGCAGCGGGCTCGCGGTCATAGGATAGCAGTTTCGATTCCCAGACCGGGCGTTGTGAGTGTATATTGAGCGAAAACACCTAAAAGCTCCACGAGGCTCCGGCAGAGGATTGTGGCGAACCCTGCTGTACTCTTCCACCACAACTTTCTCTCACTCTTACTTCCTGTTTCTGTTGTACCTGTAATTGAAAGGGTCAGCCTTGTCACGCTGAATATCCCCGAGAACTACGTTAAGGGTACATGTGTCTGTGGAGTGCTTAGTAAATTGCACGTTAATTTGATGAGGAGGCTGTTGGGTTGATCGGATCAACTGGAACCCTCGACGTCGTATGCGACAGAGTGCCAACAACATAAATGATATGTACCTGGATTTTTGCAACTACATATTGTATTTTATAAAATCACAACCTTAAATATAAGTTTTAATGTGTAAATAGCAGATAGTTCGTATCAGAGACTGCAAAGAAGGACACACAAAATTTTTTTATATGTACTGTGTATCACGGCAGTTTGATGAAGCTGAGTCCGTAACGATTCTGCCAGCTCGTAATGTTGTTGTTGGCACTCCGTCGCTTACGCCGTCGAGGGTTCATGTTGATCCGACCAACGAAACAGCCTGCTCGTGAAATTAACGTGCAAGTGGCTGAGCACTCCACAGACACGTGTACCCTTAACGTAGTTCTCGGGGATATTCAGCGTAACACAGTGTGACAAGGGTGACTCTTTCAATTACAGGTACAACAGAAACAGGAAGTAAGAGTGAGAGAAAGTTGTGGTGAAAGAGTACAGCAGGGTTCGCCACCATCCCCTGCCGGAGCCTTGTGGAGCTTTAGGGGTTTTCGCTCAATAAACACTCACAACGCCCGGTCTGGGAATCGAAACCGCGATCCTATGACCGCGAGTCCGCTGCCCTAACCACTGGGCC
>NC_068981.1:84391022-84394944 GCF_001194135.2 Octopus bimaculoides
CTCTCTCTCTCTCTCTCTCTCTCTCTCTCTCTCTCTCTCTCTCTCTCTCTCTCTCTCTCCTCTACTCTACTTCTTCTATTCCTATATAAAACGCACATTGCAACGATGTTTAATCGTATATGAGCTCCAGTGTATTGAAAGACAAACTGTATGTTACGTTTATACATAGAATATATATAAAAATGAAAAAATAATTGTTTATATTTGTAAATGATAGATGTGTAAATATTTGTCTTTGTATGGGGGGTGTAGAAGTGTATGTTAGTATGTGGTATATATGTTGGGTAACAGATATAAATGTTGCTATTTATGTCTGAGCATATTCAAACCAATATCGATGATGAAAACATAAAAACATATACATAATAAAGTCATTTAATAATTAGTGAGCCAATATATAAGTCTCCGATAGCCTCAAAAACTTACGCTATCCAAGTAAAAACATGATAGATCACGTTCTGGTAATCAGCTAGAGACCTAAAATGAGGTTATGCGTTCTAAATAAAATATGAATTATCTTTCTTTCATGTGTTATTGATAATCGAAATATACCAGCTTATTCCACAAAAAATATGAAGACAAAACTAATATAGGTTATCTACAAACTGCAATGGGTTCAGTCTTTCATTCACTTACTCTCCCTTTTCTCCTTCTCTTTCTTTCTCGCTCTCTCCCCCCTCTTTTTATCTATATATATAGAGAGAGATAGATAGATAGATAGATAGATAGATAGATAGATAGATAGATAGATATAATGCCTTATCATAAATTCCAACGAACATTATTTTTTACTTGAGTTACTACTTAGATCTTTTATAGCGATTTTAGAACTAGCTTGTTGAAACAGAAATTCATTTTTGTTTATTTATTATTAATACATTGTTATAAAGATAATCTTCATTTTCTTTATGATTAACTTTATGAAATTTGCATTTACTTAAGTGAAACTTAGATTCAGCTAACAATAAAATGAACTGACAAATAGCTAACTAACTGAAAATTAAAACTTTATGTGTAAAGTAAAATAATTTTGCCAAAAATAAAACAAAGAAAATATTTGGTTACTTAAACAGGCTTAAATTTTACTATAGTCAAACATTTAATTTACTTAACTACTTTCTTTACATTTGTGAAAAAAAATAACTACTAATGTTACCAGCAGTCATTACTTTATTTTCAAATATTAAAATACTTTTAAAATTTATTTACAGTGAAGGTTAGCAATAGTAAAATAATTTGGATGAAATATAGTTGATCAGTATTGAATGGCTTGGCTTATTTGAATATTTTATTTAATTGGTAATCCATTCAAATTTTATTTTAGCTGTGAAATTTTAAGTTCTTTTCTTTTATTTTAGGTTTACCCATTGACCTGTATTTTTTTAGATTTATTAAATACTTAAGAATATTGTTATCCATTGCTCGCATTTTCATTCTAGTCCACTTTTTTTTACAGGTGATGCAGAAAAATTAATAATTTTTATTCTAATAATAAATTTAGCATACTTCTTCATATGATTTCATTTCTTATTGATCAATGTTTAAAACGTATTCATTCTTGTTAGAAATTCTAAATTGAATAGCACTTTCTTTACTTTGAGTATTATGAAATCTGCATATTTAGAATACATTTTTTAATTAATATTTATCAGAAATAAAATTTTTAAGAAGAGAGCAATAATAAAATATATAAAGCACTAATTATGAGCAATGAGGAATCAAATTAATTAGGAGAGGTCGACTAAAAGGCAAAAAACTTATAGACAGGATTTTCTGTTTGCCCTGTATTGACAAGTTGTCATTTACATAGTTGCAAAACACATATTTACAAATGGCAATTACTGAAGGCTTAACATTTTTCTCTTTAATATATTTTTATGGAGATAGCAATAAAAAATACATCTGATGCACATCTTTCATTTGAATAGAAATAAAATATAGTTTGCTTTTCAAATATCTGAGTTATTTTGAATCAAAATCAATTTACCAATTTTTTTGTCTACTTAGAGCTACATAACATTATTATCTAATATCTTTTAACTAGAAGATTCTACTCAACGAGATCTTTTAAAGGGGTATATTTAAAATATAGTTTTTCTTTTAAATAACTGAGAAATTACGAGTCAAATTAAATATTAGGCGTCACTCTCCAATTTTTGGCCCTACATCATTATCATAACTTTTTTTTTTCTACTGAACCAAGTTTCGATTATTTTGTGTCAAAATGTAGCTTACTGCTGGTCCATCATAGGGCAAAAACACGTATTTTATGGAACTCGGAGAGGTCAAAATTTAAATTTTCCACAGGAAATTATGAATTTAAATCATCAATAAGACCAACTAAGATTTGCATGGTAATTTGTTCGTCACCTTACCGTATCTATAACTATGATTTACTGGATAACGTCTAGTGTGTTTAATTCTGAATGAACAGATGCATGCACCTCTACGTTAATAATGTTAATATACAGTATGCTCCAAAGTATATTAAGCCAAATATTAGTGATACTGTAACATGCTTTCAAATTTTAAGACAAGACCAGCAATTTCAGGAGAAGTGTTAAGTCGATTACATCGACTCAAGTATTCAGCTGGTTCTTATTTTATCGACCCCGAAAAGATAAAAGACGAAATCGACCTCAGAACGTAAAGACGGACGAAATACCGGTAAGCATTTTGCCCGGTGTACTATGATTCTGCCAACTCGCTTCCTTAATGGCACTGTAATATAAGTGCGCTTATAACGAGTATGTGTGTTATGCATATTTTCAATATGAGGGTTTTTGCTTTTTCTTCTGGGCCTATGACAAATATTCCAACAGACTGATACACAAGTTAATGTCCGGAATTCAGTACCTGATATCTGCTATATATGATACATTCGAGTGCATGAATCTCTTCTTCTACTCTGCATCTTTCATATAGACACTGCTGTCATAGCTAATTTCATATAAAATATCAATATGATTTAATATGAGATATTGATTAAAAAATACGTGAAGCATATATTACATGTAGTTATTACTGAAGTATCTGTTTATATGTTTAACTATTTCAGTTTATATGCCTGTGTACTTGTATGTGTGTGTGTATGTGTATATGTGTGTGCGCGCGCGTAGACAGAAAGACAGACAGACAGACAGATAAACAGACAGACAGACAGACAGACAGACAGACAGACAGACAGACAGATAGATAGATAGATAGATAGATAGATAGATAGATAGATAGATAGATAGAGCTATATACATACATACGAGTTTAAGGCATATACGTATGCATATATGAGTGTATGTGTGTGTGTGTATCAGTAGTAAAAACCCAGCACAGAAGACAGAGGTCTTATATGACTAGTAAGTAAAATGCGTAAAAGATATAGACAGTATCAGAATGAAAGAGGTAAGTAGGGACAAACGCAAACGTTATTTCTTAATTAGTTTTTCAGCGAAGTTTACTGCATTCCTGTTTCGTTATTAACACGTTATACAGTAAATAAATAGAGGCAGCTTTCACTTCACTGTATTTGTTGATTATTAAGTAAACAAACAAATGTAGTTACATTGATACACATATCAAATCCCTGGAAGGGTTCTTTGCATGCGCCTGATTTGTACATAAACACACAAGTTGAAGAAAGACTGTTCACACTAGAACCTACTAGATAAACAACTACATATAAACATTCATGCTATTTTAACCAAAGTTATCAAAATCTTTCTTTTCTTTCTAATCTTTCGCATCCCAGTTTGTTAAGATATGTCCACTGATTAACGAACCAGGTGTTAAATACGTCAAACACGTTATGTATAAATAACCGCAAATATTTGTACTTTTGTGTATTTCAGAGCTACATCTATTGCATGTGTGTGTGTGTGTGTGTGTGTGTGTGTGTGTGTGTGTGTGTGTGTGTGTGTGTGTGTGT
>NC_068981.1:84395080-84397580 GCF_001194135.2 Octopus bimaculoides
ATATATATATATATATATATATATATATATATATATATATATATATATAACATGCATATCATATACATATATGTGCATGTATACGCATATACGTACATACATACACACATACATATATATATACATACATGCATATGAAAAAGCGACCAAAGGTCCCTTCCCGAGCCATAGGTTCTGTGGCGCATATTTTCCCCGTGGACAGGACTTATTTTTGCCAGCTAAGTGGACTGGAGCAACGTCAAATGAGATGTTTTTTCTCAAGTGCACAACACATCACCCGGTCTAGGAATTGGAAACACGATCTTACGATCAGGAATACAAAGCCTTCAAAATTAAGCCACGCCCCTCCACACACACACATACACACAACCACCACACACATGCACGAATAACAGCATTTGTTTTAGGCATGACGTTCTGAAAGCATAGCTATATCCTGGTATAATCCCTTTTCATCGCAATTATTTTTCAAAATTTTCCATACCAGTTTGTTTCTGACAATAAATTCTGTAAAACCTTCATTAGTGTTCCTAGTGTTTCATTAGTCACTGAATCTAAAATTCTTGCTGATCATTCGTGGTTTGTTCGCTTGTTCACAAGCTTATTTGTTAGTAATAAAAAGGTTTTATCTTTCATGCTTTTGAAGTATTAATGGTAATTACGTGTTTGTTGTCTGAGTTCATACTATCGCCCCGTCCTCACAGTAAATATAAAGAATATCAGAATTCCCGCCCAAACTCATGTTTCTAATATCTATCTCCTTGATTTCAACATCACTACCCTTAATAGATCTGTAGATTAAGTTGATCACTTTCCCCATCTTCAAAGTTTTCTTTCTAACAAATGTTCTTCTTAAAAGTGTGGGTAATGCAGAATTGGATCAGCCCATTCAGCTGATCTAGAAAACGAGCAAAATGTGTTTTAAGAACTAAGACCTAGCACAAAAAGACAATGATATTGTTTTAAGTTGCCGTCATCCCAGTATTATTATACGGTTGTGAAATATTGACATTTTCGACCATCAAGAAACTTGAGCATTTCCATCAAAAAGTGCTCTGCGTCATCCTAAACATTAAATAGTATGACTCCATAACTAATAACGCTGCCATCAAGAAAGCCAGCAGTTGATTCATAAAATCCACCCGCCATTAAACGATTTCTATGAGGGTCACAATATGTGGTCAGGAGAGCAGAAATATTTTATCATCAAATGTTTTTCAGTGAATTAACTACCGCAAAAAGCAACAGCGAAGGTGTCTCCTCGGCCGTTACAAATTACAGCTAAAAGTCAACTCACGAAATGTATGGAATTAAAGCAAATGCACGAAACTAAGAATGGAAAAACTACAGCCTAAAACTGTTCCAAATGGCATCACTTTATCACCACAGGAATCAAAAGAAAAAGAAAAGTTGGAGAAAAAACGTAAAGAACGCAAGATGCAGCAACACTTTGTGTCAAAAATTTGTTCTCCTTTGTTTTGAGAGAAAATTGGTCTTCAACACCCTCGACCACCCAATGAAGAGGAAATAGGAGTCTTCTATAACAAGAGGCAGCCAATGACGTTATGATATTTTTGATAATGCGTTCATCTGTTCCATTTTAACTTTGATTCATGTAACAGAATTTACGTGTTGCTTATGTATTTTTAATAGGCCTGATATATGATGTATTTGCATCGTTGCATGAGTTATTGCCGTGATCAATGTTATAGTCTTGTAAAGCCTAAATCATGGCCCGAGATATAAAGCCTTCACTAATAAAGTGTTAAGTTTTGTGTTTGTTTATCTTTAAGTAAATAAAGCAGCCGTATAGGATAACTATCGATAAGCATTTCATTTGGAGTCAGTATCTGATTTCTTCAGAAATAGCCAAAGACTTAAATTAAACATAAGTTTACAGTGAAGAATGCATAACATATACAAATTGATAAATCTCATTTACATAAGTACTTTCTAATAGTGCATTTATAAATAGTCTTTTTCTCTGGGCAGTTAAAGCGAGTGTTTGATAGCCGATGAAATTCCAGCGCAGTGTTAGAAACAGTCCACCTGATTCTTCTTTTTCTCTCCACGAAGGTTTTGTACAGATGAAAAAGATGTTTACTCCGGTCTACACATACATACAATACATTGATGTATTCTGTAGAAAGGTATCACATTGAAAAAATACATTGTTAAAAACACCAGTAATGTATTAAGATATGAACTGTAGATCGCAGGTCAAGACTTTCCGCAAACGATTAATGGTAAATGACAAGGAAACATCGTAAAAAGGCCCAATGTACATTAAACAAAGTCGGGTTATTATTTATCAAATATTATTATAGCCTAGTCATGTAACAGAAGACAGGTTCGTTGACTTTGCTAGTCAGTAATTTCTTGCAATAATACTTATTAATTCCCAATTATAGGTTCCACTATAACGGAAGTTAGATGTTCTACGGGGTAAAGCCAGGGTTATATTTTACGTCAGAATATGAAGAAAGCATTGCAAGTTGGA
>NC_068981.1:84401368-84406917 GCF_001194135.2 Octopus bimaculoides
TATATAGATATGTACACACACGCATATACATATTTATATACATATATAATCCTATATATTTATAATACACATGTGTATGCTATATTTTAAATTTATATATACAAATATATATATATATATATAGATAGATAGATAGATAGATAGAGAGAGAGAGAGAGAGAGAGAGAGAGAGAGAGAGATACATACATACATACATAATGCATATGTATGCATGTATGAGCAGACACATTTTCGTATTTATACGTGCGTATGCAAACGTGTGTATTATTGTGTATGTACAACGTGTTTCTGTGGTGTGTACATATATGTATATATTTGTGTATGTATGTATGTATACGTGAAAGCCTACATTATTTGCTTATAGTTACCACTTCTTAAATACAACTCTACCGTACAAATTACACAGCGGTAAGCTAACGATAAAAATATAGTCTTTTTTGTAAGCTGTTTGTAATTTTAAATAAGAAGATTATAATTTATTCTTTATTTATGTTTATTTACAAGTGTTTTTTTTTTCTGTTTTTTGTTGGATTTTTTTTTTTTCATACTCTGGCCTCTAGTTTCATGGGATTTTTCTGTTCGCCACAACTCTCTGTATATGTTTGTATCGTCAGTCAAAAAATGTCCTAAAACGTCTCTTATCTCCGATAATTGATTTATATTTTGCTTATGTTTCAGCATTTATTAAACGTTTATTGGGACATTATAATTGTTTTTTTCTTTTTACCTTGGTCACTTAACCGGTTAGATTTTTGACCAAAGACCTTCCATTCATAAAAATACCGCGTTCTTATAGATTTTTTTTTTTTATCAGGGAATATAAGTAAGATCGTATTCCCCAACATGTTTTCCAAAAATATTGCATTTTGAACAATGTCCATATTTCTTTAAGGTGGTAAGATTTGTTTTTCAAGAGATTTGACTATTGGTTTTGACATGTAAAATGACCACATAGGGACTCCAACATGTACTTATATATTTGTTATGTTATTTAAAAGGTTCTCTAAATTCATTCATCATAGTAATAAAACTGTGACCTAAACCACTTTAAATCTTTTCGTTTTAAATCTGATGAAGAGCTATATGAATTGTTTTGTAATCACACAATACGAATTTGTTTTGTTTCAGATTTAGCCATAATACTGTTCTAAAAATCATGGTTAGTTAGATGGTTGATTTAAAACATTATTAGAACAGTCATATATGAAATCATGTATAAAAACAGTCATATATGAAATTATATGACTGATACTCGTTCTACCAAGCCAGCAGTAAAGAAACCTAAAGTTAAGCGCTTCGCTAATTGAGTCCTATGTTAAGTATCATCATTGACAGCAAAATATGGAAGAGCTTCAGACTTGGACCATCCATTTCTTTTTTCTTTTTCTTTTTTTTTTCTCCTAAATCATACTCCTATCAGCTCTAACAGCGTTACTGATGGAAATTCAGAGATGATAAAATGTTGACAGGATTTTATTTAATATCGAGAGTATTTTGTTTAAAAGTAGCCAACAAGGAGATTTAAGGACACTAATAAACGTCTGTGTCTCGTGAGCAGCTTTAAATTAATCATGACCGAGAAATTGACGCAGCTTTGATTTTCATTTGGAAAGCGAATTTCCATATTCATCATTGATATTCTGAGAAATATCGTAGCTCTTAAGACAATAAAATTCACTGAAAATTCTCCGCTGCTGTACTATAAAATAGGAATTATAATTTCCTTGGGCTTTATTTTGTTGTTATTATTTAATGTTACGAGATACGTACAGTTGTGAAATGTGAAGATAAAATATGATGAAGTGAGATTGATTGTGGGTTATAAAAACGTTATAAAGAATTGAGACACAGCAATCTTTTTGTGTAAATATGCTGTATTGTAAATAACAATAAAAATGATTGAATCTTCGCGAGATGAAGCGATTAATACCTGTTATTATTGTTTCAATATATATAGTTATGATTTATCTCTATGCTCTACAGACACATGTCAGGGGTACTTTTAGAGGATTCAAGCTTGATATGAATTGACTTTTATCTTGAATTAGTTCCACTTCAATTTATTTCACTAAAATTAAATTGCCATAGTCGAAATGGAAGTGGACATCCACCTATAAAACTCAATGTGATACTTACACCTTCTGAGGTTCCATGTACTGTTAAGCACTATTTAACTCTCAGGACTATAAAGTTACATTTGAAGAACCTAGTGACTTTTATTTGAGACTCTTACTGAACTGCGTTCCGAAGAAAATTTCGAAATTATTTTTTAATATATATCGATGACTTTAACTATCTTTACTATACCAATCAAGAAGTATTGTGAACTGTTTTAAAAATAAAAGGCTTCCCGCTCTATCAAATGCATTGCCTCGTAATACCTGACCACAGCACAAACACTATTTTTAGTGATTCTGAGAAAATTTTTATTTGTTATTTCTATTTTATTCAATGCTCGCAAACACAAAATCAAACTTGGAAATTTTTTTTTTAACTTTGCGAACCATTGATCCGTCGAGAGTCTTTGTTAATCTACCGCCAGATTTCAAAAATGTAATTACAAATTTTCGTAATTTTAGATAATTTCATGGCGTGTAAATTCGTTCATAAGGAATAAAAATGCTCAAAAAAGACATTATTGAACTATGTGACCGATTTTAGGATGCGCAGAAACGTGTCGCGAACGGTAAAAGCAAAACTAAGGCACCTAGACAAAGATCAAAGGAAATAAAACAAAAATGCAAGTATATTATTTGGAGTTCTTCGTAAACCCAGTATGAGACTGAATATGCATAAAAGTAAATTCTCAAATAAGTTTGTATTCTAAGTCATCAAATTATCCATAATTAATTACGTCTGAGCCCTCAGGTTTGACTCCATTTAAAGAAATATCTTCTGCTGAAGATAAGCAATATACTTTATCTAGTATGAAGGGTCTGTTCGTTTGTTAGCTGCGATGGGTTCCTAACTTCTCTGAAAGAATAAGACTTGCTTAGTTTTTGCTATCATGAGAAGCTGTAATGGCAATCAATCAATGACTTAAAAACAGCTATTACATAATCTATGATCATGGTTAATGTAGATGAACATATGATATTTACCGATACAACGGATACACCTGAAGTTGCTATGAGGGCTACTCATAATCGAAATGACAACCCTATAGTATTATAATCTTAGCCATTAAATTCTGAAGAAGAAAATCATTCAATTTCTGTTATATAAACGATTTACTCTATTATACAAACGATCAGAAGTCTTTACCGGATATTGTCGTTATAAAATATAAAAAAGTAATATTGAAATGAGAATTGAACTCATGAAGTTCTATTATGAATTCTAGCATCGTCCTAGTTTCTTAAATGGTAAGTACTATGCAAATTTTGCTGCACTGCTTTGCGGAGTTATCTCTTACGACTACCTCCACAAATCTCTCTGCTACCCTACACAAAAAAAGGATAGCCTGTTTGCGGGCTACGGAATTTTTTCGAATTCCACAGACAACAATAATTTTTTTACATGTTACATTTGACAGAAATTAAAGTCACGATGCTATAATCCAAAACAATATCAACTCATCAGATCTGTGCACCTCATTGCTAACATAAGTATCGGATTCAAAGGATTGTAACTTTTAATGTCAAATGCTACATACCTATTCATTATTATACTTTCCGTTGCAACAATAATATTTTACCGATAACGTTATTTTCAATTTTCGGTTTCCCTGGAAACGTCCATTCAGATCGAGGAAACACACCAGGTTTTCCGAATTAAAACTTCATTGCACGATATAGATATTCCAACAAGTTCCATGACTCCATTTTACCCTGCCGAAAATGGACAGCGCTCGCTTCATGCTATTGTCTTTTCGAAATACTGACATTAACTATGCAATATAAATAGAAATATTTCCTATTTATATGTCTTATATTCAGTACGATTCTTGTTATGTATATAACATATACGTTTCTGTCCCCCAAACATCTCCACTCTCCTTTATTAAGAAACAACCGTAGGTAGGTACCTACTTCGTTCATCTATTTCAAAACGGATTTTATGATTTGTTTTCTATTTACTCTCCTCTTTCTTGACAAATATTCTAAATAGTTTCTCTTCTTTCTTTGCAATTACATTTATTTTACATTTAATTTTATTTATTATTTTTTTTACTTTCACATTTTTTCTTTGATTATAAATTACTCACACAGACATGAACCAGTTTTCTTTGATTCTCGATTTTACCTTTACTTAAAGAATGTTGTAGACATGCATTCATCCAGGTTTTGATTCCTTCTAAGAGCGAAGTATGATGTTTCTCCATTCCCAAATAGTTTAAGCCGGTTCAGCTGGAGTGGCAATACTAATTATCATAAATGTGGAGAACACACGTAGTTCGAATATATTCAGCCAGCGTGTAACTGGCTCCTTGCAGAACATTCCTAGTGAAATAATAATGATTTAACCGTGCTTGTTAAAACACTAAAACAGAAATGCTGCATCTTCAACGCAATGAGAATCAAAACCAACTTGCACCTTGTGGTTATCCACAAAGCAGGCAACAAAGGGGGATTTAAAAAAAAGCATAAACAAAAGAAAGATAAGATCTGGACTTCTGAATGATGTTGACAAATGGAAGGTGTAGGTGAATTTTTAAAAAATCAATTATAATCTTAAGCCACATTGCGAAAAACAATTCCGAACATTGGCCTTTTAACTTGATCTGATATGAACAAAATAATGTTGATTATCGAGTTGACGGAGCATTGAGAGGCAACATAGGGTGGTCATATAAAAGGCAGTATCTAAAATATGAGAGCCTTTGGAAGTTAGGCGAGTCATGAAGATGGTAGTGTATAATACCTCCAAGGTATTATGCACGGCCATCCTCTGTATTCTGTAGCTTTTGTAGCTAGACCCACTGTATATTAAACCCATCACACTAGAGAAATAATAGGCGAACTGCGGAAGTAAGAAGAGCATGTTTCGTCGTGATTCTAACAGTGGAATGTAAAAGACCAAATTTGAGTACAAGAAACAAGTTTGCCGCAAATTTGAGTACAAGAAACAAGTTTGCCGCAATATTTAAAATAAAATAATCGCTGCAGGATTAGTTGTTACAGACATCACAAGACAAAAGTCTGCTATTGTGTGTCGAAATGATCACAGACTATCCACGGATAGCCATTATGTTATTCGGAAGTGGTGAAAAGATTTATCTAATACGTTTTAAAATCTTATTTTTATATTTTGTTTTTATTTTATTTAAAGGCAACGATATTTTGTTTTATTTTATTTAAAGGCAGCGAATCATTAGCGCACAGGAAAAAAAATACTTAGCAGTATTTATTCCGTCTCTTTACGTTCTGTGTTCAAAATCTACACACATCAATTTTGCCTTCCATCTTTTGTGGTCGATAAAATAAGTACCCCTTCTCTTAATATCAGGCCTTGTGCATATAGTAGAAAGGGCCATTTAGCTATTTATTTTAATTTTGAGATTATCTTCGGTCATGAAAGGAACGCCCCGCAGTGCAAAACAATACACA
>NC_068981.1:84407250-84409624 GCF_001194135.2 Octopus bimaculoides
ATATATATATATATATATATATATATACATATTCATGGATACATGTATACGTCTGTGTGCATATATATATATACGTTTGCGTCGTGTCTGCTTCAGTTATATTTGAATGTGCCAATAAATGTTCCTATGGGGTGCGCGCGCGTGTTTTTATTTTGAAGCCTGAACTTCTGACTTCAGCCAACGACCAACCCACTCAAGCGGTAAGGTTACAAATTACTGGAGCCATCAACGCAGAAGAAAAGTCAGTGGTTTTTCATGACTGAGCCTTTATTTGCGTCAGGTGATAATAGCTGGAGATGAATGAACCCCCGCTAACATTGCGCTTTGTCTTCCTCTTGTCGGTCTTTAAAGCTCGTATCTACTATTTTGTCTATTGTTTTCCTTATGTTTCATTCATAATCTCTCTCTCCGTTCTCTCCCTTTCCCTCTGTCTGTCTTTCTTTCACACACACACACACACACACATGTATTTTTTCCTTTTATAAACTGCGGCTTCTATCTTAGTATTACACACAAATTAACACACGCATACACACACATATAGTCTGTATATACATATACAAATACCAGCCATATATACATATATGTGTGTTTGTGTGTGTGTGTGTGTGTGTGTGTGTGTGTGTGTGTGTGTGTGTGTGTGTGTGTGTGTGTGTGTGTGTGTGTGTGTGTGTGTTTATATATATATATATATATACGGAGACAGGTAGGGAGGGAGGAAGAGAGGGAAGGATAGATAGACAGACAGACAGACAGACAGACAGACAGACAGATAGATAGATAGATAGATAGATAGATAGATAGATAGATAGATAGATAGATAGATAGCAATTTGCTGTTATGTATCATACTTAATGTAAATACATTTTTGAAAAGCAAATTTACTGCGGTATTCGTCCCGAGATAACATCGTTTATGACCGTGTTGCTTTCAAAAACAGAATATATATCGGAAGGAAATAGAAAATGTCCGCGTATCGGCTAGTGAGAACGCCAGATGCATTTCTGCTTCATTGGACGATATTAATAACTCGTACCCCCCATTACTGAGGAAAGTTTTCTATACCTAACATATAAGTTTTTATTGCCGATTACAGTAATACTAGTCGCTAGCATTTTGTCTTGTTCTTCTTCGTTTTTTTTTACGCATATTGTATCTCAGACGACTCGTTTTGAAATAGTGTTAGGTGTCATCTTAGATAGTTTTATCAAATCAATCTATGATGTATAGTTCCCTGCGTTGGCTGAAGCACCTCGTTCGAAAGACGGAGTGTCACAGATCTAATGTTTCATATTGAGGCGTTGGTGTAAAGTTCCTGACTTTAAGGGTTTCACAAAAGGCCTGGCTGGAGGCACAACCTTCCGAGTTATGTCACATGGCAATAAGTTTGTGAATCTGAGAGGCGAATATATTGAATAAAATCATAATTAACTGATCCTCCAGTATTTTCTTTTATCTAAAGCCAGAAACTTTCCAGCACTACTCGTATATTATATTTCCCCCTATCTGAAAGCTACACAACTTACTTTGCCGTACTACCTGTGAATCCTCAAGGCAAGACAAATTTTTTCCGGAATCCAGTCGGATTTTGTTTGTCGAAAGTTTTAGAGATCACAACGGGAGAGTATTGATTGGGGCCGTCAGAGCATCACAGATGATCTTTGTCTATACATATTAATGGTGGTACTTATCTGTGCATCGTATTTGAGTCTAGAGCAGTGTTTCTCAACAAGAATTCCACAAAAACCTATGATATCGAGAGAGATGTTTGTGGATTCCACGAGGAATTGATAGACTAATTATATAATTTAGATAACTTAGATATAGTTCTACCAAGAATTGGCCCAGGACATGTCTCACGTAATAGCAATGAATTTTGTGCAATATTTCGTTTAATTTCATATCCACAGGTTTATCATTCACGTACAGCAGTTCCGAAATTCTGTCTGCGGTACGTTGTAAGACGTTACCAGAAAATTGACCGCATAATAGAAATTTGTGGAGAAATTTTGTCTATACTCGTACAAGGATTTTGATATAGACGAAATTTCTAAAACGTTCTTTGTGGCGTCAGATGTATTTTGCACTAACAAGCATATCAAACACAGTTTTGCGATTTGTTTAATAAAAAGAAAGGATAGAAGGAATAAATATATATAATACTTTATATTATATTTCGGGATGATCTTTTTTTTTCCAAATAAACACATGCACTATATATTTGTTCTTCACTCTTTATTACTGTTCTCATTCTAACTCATGTCTATTGTCCGAAAATCTTTCGTTACACATTTGTGACCTCTTCAGCGACAATTTCAGTCTTCGTGTATGTTCCAATAAGACTGCACTACATATATATATATATATATATATA
>NC_068981.1:84410089-84412895 GCF_001194135.2 Octopus bimaculoides
AGGAACGTAAACACACCAACATTGATTGTCAAGCAATGGTGGGGAGACAAGCACAGACACACAAACATGCGCGCGCACACACACACACACACACACACACATACACACACACACACACACACACGCACAACATACATATGTATATTCGATGGTCTTCTTTCAGTTTCCGTTAATCAACTCTACTCACAAGGCTTTGGTCGGCCCGAGACTATAGTAGAAGACACTTGTCCAAGGTGCCACGCAGTGGGACTGAACCCGGAACCATATGGTTGGTAAGCAAGCTACTTTCTACACAGGGACCGTTAGCTTCACGTTTGTCCTTTTCTGTTTCCCTCTCGTTCCCTCTCTCAGTCAATGAACAAACCTTTCGAAGCAGATGACTAGAGTGAAAGGAATTGCAACAGGCATGTTCATCTCCGGTCTCGAGCTAATCGACTTGAAACGGAAAATAAGGCTGGAGAAGAAATGCCTGTCGCAAAGTGTGTTTCGTAAAAGATGGAATTCTTTAGCAAGTAAGATGCGAGTGAAAGAACTTGTCTTCAGTGTGAGCATGTGGTTTGTGGGGTTGACCGCTTCCTTCGCTTCATTTTTTGTAAATCATTCATTCTCATTTAATTGTATATATTTTAATTGTTTGTTTATTCATACGTTTCGTCTCATTCGATCCCCTGAACCCAATGTTTGTTTTCGTATCGTCCCCTCTTTTTCTCAACCTCATGGTTAATAAAGAAATTGACTATACTTTGCCTAAACTCAACCGTAACCTAGAAATACTCTGACTATAAAGGGTTAGTACTCGGAGCAAGAGATAGATAGTTAGACAGACAGACAGATAGATAGATAGATAGATAGATAGATAGATAGATAGATAGATAGCTGCACACACACACGCAAACACACATAAGGGGAGTGTGTGAGAAAGAGAGAGAGAGAGAAGACTTTGGTATGTGATTATTTTGAATTAAAAATGAGGAACATTTTTTACATATCGAATTTAATTCTTGTTTATAATCACTTCTTTTTTTTTCCTATTCTATTCTTAGTATTTCCAAAGAGCCCACCCATCGGCTAATATTTGACCTTAGATACGTGGAACGAAACTAACTAAATAAACGTTTCAATGCTATGTATAAAGGTATGTTCCCACCGAAAACCACGCCCACCACCAATGACATTAGTTTCACCTTCCCTTGCACAACAGCTAGGTTTTCAAAGCAACCTCCAATACAATCATCATTATCATCGTCGTCATCGTCGTCGCCGTCGTCACCATCATCGTCGTTATCGTCGTCATCATCGTCATCAACAACAACACCACAGCCATCGCCGATACAATTGCCGAGCTAAACCATCACCACCACCACCACCACCACCACCACCATTGCTTCTACCATAATTATTCCGGCCACAATCGCCTTTTCTGTGCTCACCAACAGACATTGCTATAAGTCCCCTACATTGACACTGTTAACATTAACACCAGCAACGCTATTAACAACACCTTCACTAACTTCTTGCCGAAACTACGACAAAAGACATTTAACAATAACAACGACAACAGCGAAATACTGACAAAATACGATGAAAAAAACGAAAGAGCAGCAACCAATAAACAGCATAAAGAAGCTAGGACGAGAGTAGTGATGCAGTCAAATAGACAAATCTAGACGAGGGTGTGATGAAACGAATAAGAAAAGAACAAGAAAAAAAAAGGACGGATATATAACGAGTTAGAGAGGTGGCGGTGTAGAGTTGACAAAAAAGTGTCCTGATGTGTTGGGTAGGGATCTGTTTTGTTCTATTGTTGTTTTTGTGATTGTATGCCAACTGACAATCGTGCTTCTTTCTTCTTCTCTTGTTTTTTTTTGTTTTTGTTTTCTTTTTTTTTGGTTTTTTGGTTTTTCAGTTAGATATCCAGGCAGGACATCGGAATTATTCAGCTGTGTATGGTATAGATAGGTCAGCGTGGCTTTGCTCGTGGATACTTAATATCAGCTCTCAGCGAAGGGAATTAAGTATTAAGAATGAAGAAAGAAAAGGGAGAAGGAAAGAAACGAAAGCAAGAAAAGAAATGTAAAAGTATATGAATTAAAAGGAAAACGAAAGATAAAAAGATCAAGAACAACACAAAAAAAAAAACAAAGCTGAAAAACTGATAGAAAAATAAAATAAGAAAAGGCAGTCAGTTAGATTCCATTGTTGAAAGAACACTTGCTGAAGCGATCATTACAATAGCTTAAGGCTCTTAAAGCCCTGCTTATTCTCAAAAGCCTTCTTATTCCAGGTATCAGCTTTCAAAGCTACAAACCACCACCACCGCACAAACATAAACAGGCACGCAGCAACCGCAACCACAGCTACCACCTCCGTCATCGCCAGCATCACTACAAACATACATTTCATACGCGCACATGCACACGCATAAACAAATACTTCGGAAAAGTAGGGTTTATTCACTTTTCATATAAAGGATACGTGGTCAAACCACGCCTAAAATTTCATATAGGTAAAATAGAAGGGTTGCAGCGATATGAAAACACAACCGTTCACCCGTGTTAACACCCAAGGACATGCACGCATCTTGTCGGCCTCCAACAACAGCAGCAAAACACAAAGAGCCTCAGCTATATTCACTCATACATAAAACACGAATACCAACGCACACACAAACATTAGCAGACAAACACATGCATACATACACACGCAGAGCTCATTCACATTTTCCCCTCTCTCTCTCTCTCTCTCTCGTTCCAAATACATATACACATGTATGTGTGTGTATATATATATATATATATATATATAT
>NC_068981.1:84413426-84413768 GCF_001194135.2 Octopus bimaculoides
ATATATACATTTACATATACACATATTCGTACATGTATGTATTAGACATATGTATGTGAATACACGCTGACACACACACATATACATACATACTTACTGACATACGTACATACGTACGTACGTATATACATACATACATACATACATGCATACATACATACATACATACATACATACATACATACATACATACATACATACCATGTGAGGTCTATAGTGCTTCTATAGTGATAGCTGAATTGGCTTTATGTTAGCGTATGTGCGTTTATTATGTTTCTTTGAATGTGCATGTCTGTAAGAGAGAGAGAGAGAGGGAGAGAGAGAGAGAGAGAGAGAGAGAGA
>NC_068981.1:84413778-84414486 GCF_001194135.2 Octopus bimaculoides
GAGAGAGAGAGAGAGAGAGAGAGAGAGAGAGAGAGAGAGAGAGAAGGGGCGAATGAAAGAGAGAAAGAGAGGAGAGCGATAATATATATAAAAATAAAGAAGAAGTTGAAACCTCTTAATACAACACAAAAACTACACTTTATTGCTGTGGTGAAAGTAAAGGGGTCATTAGTTTCTAATACATAAAGGATCTGATGGTCAGTTATCGTGGTAGTAATGGGACCACTTTTGTGATTTAGCCCTCACAGCTGCTCTTTTTACCCCCTTGATATCTTAAGTAGAAGGAAAACAAACAAAAATGTCATGAACAACAGAAGTAACGGAAAAGAAAGGAAAGGTTTTTAAACAACACACTTTGTAAAAACATCTGTTGTAACGTAATTTATTTTAAGATGTTTTGTGAATTCTTTTTTTTTTTATGAATGAGGGGCTCTAAGGATTATCGCTGCTTTAAAATAACATGAAAATCAAATATTAAATCAGAAACGTTTTCACTTGTGATCGAATGTCGCTTGAAGACTTAAAACTGCTTCCAAATGTTGGCACAAGGCCAGCGATTTGGATGGAGGGGATCCCAGTGCTCAATTGGCAGTTGTTTTATCGACCACGAAAGGATGAAATGCAATATCAACCTCGGTGGAATCTGAACTCATCTGCCTGTTTGTAGCCTTTACGAAGATTTAATATAGCCACTATACAAGAAATATA
>NC_068981.1:84414911-84416274 GCF_001194135.2 Octopus bimaculoides
ATATTTTGTTTTAGTTTTTGAACTGCGGTCATACTGGTACACCGTCTTCAAGGGTTTACTCGAACAAATCGACACCACAGCGTATTTTTTAAATCTTGCTATTTATTATATCAGTCCCTTTTGCCGAACCGCTAGTTTACGAAGACGAAAACAAAACAACACCGTTTGTGAAGCAGTGGAGAGAGACTACAGAGGAAGACCACACACACACATCTACATGTATATATAGATGCATATCTGGGTACAGGACGTCGCAAAAAAAATGTGGACAAAATGAAAAACAAGAAATAAACAAAGCACGGAAAACAAACTTTTCTTCGGACAACAGTAGGAACACACAGGAAAACAGACAGACCACACAGAGAACATTTCTTTCATCAACTGCCCCTATTCTAAACTAAGCGTTTCGACGAGTTGGGGCAGGACGCATTGTTAGAATAGCTCTTCCCGCAAAGCAAATTAAAATAAGATTTGTGATGCTTGTGTGTGTGTGTGTGCGAGCGTGTATGTTTATGTATGTATACGTATATATGTGTGCGGTTGCGTGAGTATTTTGTGTGTATGTATGTGTGTGTGCGTATCATGACTACATATCATGTATTCTATTTAGCCAACTATATGTTCTGTATGTACTTCTCAATACTTCTCGAATCAATTATACGAAATATGGCACGTAATTTGTATATATATTAAATACAAAATTTACTTGAGCTGGTCTGATATTAATTATATTTAATTCTTTGGCGAGACATGTATTAACGACTGTAGGAAACTCTGGATATTTCAACGATTTTTCTTTGTTTGTATTTTGCTATATTAAACTTCATACTAAAAAGGTACACCACTTTCATGTTTTCACTTGAAATATGTGTCGTGTGGAACGAGATTTAGAACTCAAATCAATTACCAGAGATATGATTTAATTTGCTAGAATGTTGGTGGTCGCTAATCGTGTGTTGTGCAGGCGTGTGTGTGTGTGTGATTAGGGAATCGACGGGATATAACATTTTTGAGAACTATATGCCATAATGTGTAGCGTACAATTAAAGGTAGAGGAAAATATTAGACCACCGAAGCCTTGTATTATTCAATTTTTAAGTCCAACATTGTCTTACATTCATAATCAGAAGGTATATAGGTCTATATATTAAAAATCAGGAGTGGCTGTGTGGTAAGTAGCTTGCTTACCAACCACATGGTTCCGGGTTCAGTCCCACTGCGTGGCATCTTGGGCAAGTGTCTTCTTATATGGCCTCGGGCCGACCAAAGCCTTGTGAGTGGATTTGGTAGACGGAAACTGAAAGAAACCCGTCGTATATATATGTATATATATATATATATATATATATATATATATATATAT
>NC_068981.1:84416428-84418383 GCF_001194135.2 Octopus bimaculoides
GTGTATGTGTGTGTGTGTGTGTGTGTGTGTGTGTGTTTGTCCCCTTAGCATTACTTGACAACCGATGTTGGTGTGTTTATGTCCCGTCACTTAGCGGTTCGGCAAAAGAGACCGATAGAATAAGTACTAGACTTACAAAGAATAAGTCCCGGGGTCGATTAAAGGTGGTGCTCCAGCAAGGCCGCAGTCAAATGACTGAAACAAGTAAAAGAGTAAAAGAGTATATAAACACGAAGAACTTAAAAACATCTTTTTTTCTTTTTTTTTGAGAAATTCTATATTAAATTACTCATTCATATGCACGGTGGATGTTCAACTTTACATGCAACAAAGAAAAAGCATTTCGTGTCACACAGCTCCAGTTCATTCAGCTGTAAATGGATAAGCCGACGACATATTGGCATTCCGCTCAGGGAGAACATTGGCCTGTCCGTCAAGCCAACGGGGATATCATCCTTCGAAAGCTATAACAATGTGAACAATGTGAAGAAGAGTTTTTTGACCATTAGTATATAACAACATCAGATAGTCTGCTCGATACAGTGCTACAGTGATAAGTATATGTGTATTATTGTGTGCTCGCGCGAGTGTGTGTGTGTGTGTACGTGTGTGTGTGTATGCGTAAACATACGTTTGTACAATGATTGTTAACATAAATTTTCGACAAGGATTGTGTATTATACGTAATGAGAAGTAAGAATTTGAGCACCTAGATCAAAAGAATATACTTAAATATACTCTTTTCGAATATCATGCAAATATTGTTACTGTCTATGGCTTCTTTACCACTTTACCTCTCACAATCTTTCATATTTTTATTCGTTTTTTTATTATTATTTTTAAAAAACTTCAACACAGACATCACATTATGGTCTCTTGCAGACAGGAGAGAGTCCGGAACGGATGTTAAAATATAGAATGAGACAGAATGATAGACAGACTGATAGAAAGACCAATAGACAGACCGATAGACAAGACTGATAGACGGATATGGATATGTGTATGAATTACGCAGAGGTGTGAGAGATATAGACAGAGAGTATAGAGTAACAACATACGTAGGTTTAGTAAACAAGAAGATACGAAGCTGGTACATCCGTTGTAAGAGAGTGGTTCAACAAAATTAGGGATGACATCGATGACTTTCAAAAAGGTAATCATATTCTGGTTGTAGTGTGTAATCAGTTTATCTTAATAAGAAACGTTTGTGTTTCTATGTGTTTTTAGGAACCCGTGAATATTAATGCACTTACCTTGTGAAATGTAGGCGTCTTGAAGATCAAAAATAGGCAGTGTTTTAAGGAATATTATTCTCATGTTTGCAATGCCATACACCAATAATGTGTGTGCGTGTGTGTGTGTGTGTGTGTTCTCTGAAACTCAGAACGCAGATTAATATGACGATATTTCTTTTGGTTCTTTGTTAATGATATACGTAAGTGTTGCTAAGCGAGTAAGTTTGTGTATGCGGATTTCATCTACAATCGCGTCCATTTCATGAATGGCTAAAAATTTCTGTTTCTTAGTTGATGCAATAAAGAAAAATAATCCTCTTCTTTGGGGATTCTAAGACACAGAAATGTATTGGAACTTATTTCTAACGAAAGGACTTCTGTTTAATCACTTGGTTACAGTAACCTGTTTACACAAAAGTCGCAAAACTTAAACAAGTATACATTGATCTTTAGTATTATATATGTGTATGTATACATATATATATGAACACACACACATATATATATACATACATGTGCGTGTGTGTGTGTGTGTGTGTTCTCTGAAACTCAGAACGCAGATTAATATGACGATATTTCTTTTGGTTCTTTGTTAATGATATACGTAAGTGTTGCTAAGCGAGTAAGTTTGTGTATGCGGATTTCATCTACAATCGCGTCCATTTCATGAATGGCTAAAAATTTCTGTTTCTTAGTTGATGCAATAAAGAAAAATAATCC
>NC_068981.1:84419334-84421474 GCF_001194135.2 Octopus bimaculoides
TATATATATATGCGTGTTTTTTAGTGCGTGTTCTGGAGCAATATATCAATTAGCCTTCTGTAAACTTGATATAAAACATATGGAGAGACGTTTTCATTCTCATTAAATTTTGAACTTCAGAAACGAAGTAAGACTAAAAGGAGGCAGAAAGGAGCCAATCATTAATATCCTATATCTACTAAACGTCATAAAGATAAGTAAAATTACTTCATAAAGACATTAAATACACAAAACGTTTCTTTCCGAAATGTAATCTACTTATCATGTCTTTACATTGCATATATGATATATATGTAAAATAAATCGTTTTTTTATGACTTCATTTGAGTTTTAAGATGTTAGTGTATTTTCTCTGTGCTTTCTTCTATTACATTTGCAGCTTTTAGCAAATTTTGAAATCGCTTAGAATAACAACACAAGCACAGATCCTGTCTCGATTGTATTTTTGGGTTTGCTACCAACTCAATGAAATGTCTGAAATCGTTTCTTTATAATTTACAAAAGTAATACTGTCAGTATTACAGGTATTGTTCTCTTCACTCGGAGTATTTTATAAGGATCTGTTTCTAAGTTACTTTACGATCTGTAAATTCGTGGATTAAATTTATTGTTGGTTGAACGCTATCGTTGACTTAAAGGCTTTAACGAGGTACCTGTGAAACTGAATTTCACTGGGTAAGCCCTATTTACTCTTTCTCATATTTTCTTTAAATAGAAACCTTTCATTTTATCAACCAATAATTAATTTACTTAGCGGACTTGGAGATTGTTGTAAAAAGCTATAAACTAATTCAGTAAAACAGAATAAAGAGATATTGTTCTTGTATTACATAAAATCGTTTAGCACGCCAGCCGAAATGCTTAGCGGCATTTCGTCCATCTTCACGTTCTGAGTTCAAGTTCCACCCAAGTCGACTTTGCCTTTCATCTTCTCGGGATCGATGAAATAAGTATCAGTCGAGCATTGGGATCGATATAACCGATTAGCCCCCTCCCCAAATATTTCGGGCTTTGTGCCTATAGTAGAAGGGATTCTCGTATTACATAGTAATAAATTCTGGCCATCGAATTGTATTGAAGAAATTTACAATACACAGTCTGTTATGAACTGCACACAGGCTAGGATTCGAAATGAACACAAAACTTATGACATAAAAATGCTTATGTGGAAGGTGGATTATGTTGAACATCTGCCATAATAAACGCGAAATTCTGTCTGTCCAGGACCCCTGTATCTCAGTCTACATTTGCTCTACATAGACATATTATACCTTTTTGGAATCAGGATGATCACAGGAGTGAAAATCTGCCCTTCATTTGGTTCTTAACATCCAACATTGGGATCTGATTTAAAAGCATTTGAGTTGCTATTTCTAGCAGGTAAAGCTTGGCTGATTCATACCATCTCAGTTTGTCTGATGACGTCAGAGATAAAGGGGGAGATAAATGACATTCGCATCGCTAATTTTACGACGAGATAAGAACTTTGGGACAAACTGGCCAACAGTTGGGAATTCAACTTGAGACTGGAACAATATAAATATTGCATTACAAAATTAAATTCTCATCCGTCTATAACCTCTGATCAAATATAACTGGGTAATGTAGTCATTATAGACCTATTATAGTCATGATATTTATCTCTCTTTCGTTTGGAGCTGCGGGCCTAATTAGCCCTCCACAGAAAATAGCCTAAAAGTCCGCACGGATTGCAACTTTTAAACTAGTACGTAATATAATAATCCTTAAACCCAGATTTTGATGACGTACTTTTTCTTATCTTTGCGAACATATTCACGTTTCCCATATGTTTGCATATCTGGGTAAGTGTTTACATGGGTTTGTGCGATTGTGAAAATTATTGTACGTGATACTATACAGATAATGTCACAAATAATTAACGACATAACAAATCGAATCCTTCCCTTCATTAGAATTGTAGTAGTAGTAGTAGTAGTAGTAGTAGTAGTAGTAGTAGTAGTAACATTCATCTGCGTGTGATAGACCGGTTTAGATCAAAGGAAAGCTACACACACACACACACATATGCATGTATGTATGCATATATGTATGTATGTATCTCTCTCTCTCTATATATATATACATATATATATATATTTATATATATATATATATATAT
>NC_068981.1:84421719-84428582 GCF_001194135.2 Octopus bimaculoides
ATATATATACATGCAAACACATATACGCACACAGATACATGCGTGTGTGCGTGTATATATATTTATATATACACATATACATATATATGCACACACACACACACACATATATATATATATGTTTATATATATATATATATATATATATGCATGTATACACATATATATCTATATATATACACATATATATGTATGTATGTATATATGTATGTGTGTATGTATGTATGTGTGTATGCGTGTATGTACGTATGTATCTATGTATGTATGTATGTATGTATGTATGTATGTATGCACACGCAAATAAACACAATATCTGGCTGAAGAATAAATATAAACACATAGATACATAAATACGCGTGTATTTACACAGACATGAAAACACATGGATATATTTCACATGATGACTTTTTCATCTACCTTATTCAAGCCTTCCAATTCATTGACGCGCTAAAAACATCAAGCTACAGAAAAAAAGCCTGTTACAGCTGCATTCTATCTTGCACGCAAATGTATAAATACATAAGAAAAGGGATTACATATTAGCTATCACGCAATGTGCATTTATCTCGAACTGCTGAATAAAGTGAAGTCATTTATTGGCTAATGTACTCTTACGTAGTAGTAAAGCCTAGGAAAATAGCTGCTTTTTTCGTAAATGTTCTGATTGAATATGAATGTTATATAAAATGCCATTAAATATACATAGATACATACATACATACATACATACATACATACATACATACATACATAGACAAGAGACGATGACAATTTCCTTTTCCTTGCAATCTTGCTACCGGAAAGGTGGCCGGACAAAAATAAACTAAAGATTAAAAGAAAGAGCGATCATTCATACATATATACATGCATACATACGTATGTACATACATACATACATGCATACATACATACATACATACATACATACATACATACATGCATACATACATAAACACATGTATAATTACAAATTTATATACATATGTGCGTAAAGTGCGCCAGACAACTAAGTCCAAAACAATGCATGGAATAACTGAAGCATCAAACAGAAAAGAACAACATGTTCCTAGAAAAAATGGTACACATAATCCACGGGATATATCAAAGAAAATAGCCATCGTATAAATCCGCCTTAGGCCCCAACGATTGCTTCAGTGTGCCTACGAAATAAACTGCATGCTATTCTCGCCGCACATCACGCTTGAAGAATTTTAGGGTCGTCCCGCCAAGTTCATAGAATGTATTTTCTCTTGAGCCTAGAGCTGCGCGGAATTTCCGACTTGTAGCATAGGTGGAGATCAGGCTCTCTTAGTCTCGTTTCGTTAATTTCAAATTGTGAGGTGTTTGCACATCTGAAAATTAAATTACGGAACTATAACGTACTTCCATGAAACGCTCTGTAATGTATCTTCGTGACTGTAGTAGGTTATAATAAATTCTACCTCTGCTGTTGAATATTCTCCTTTCTGCAAAAACATTGAAAACGAACTTTTGTTCGAACAACGAAAGAAACAAACAAACAGAGAAACGAGACAGGCAACATAAAGAGCATTCGCTTCATTTGTTGTCCCCTGTTTTATCTACTCCGCGTTTCAAATGGAGACATAACGCCGACATCACTTGTGATCACTCCAAACACCATGATGTTGACTGGATGTTTGATTTTCATCTCTCTCGGTAAGATTCCACTGTCCTCAGATTGACACCCAAACACTCTGAAATGTTCGTATTGGAGCTTCAGGGTGCGGTGAATGTATTGTCGTTTAAATTACACAAAAATGAAAATATCACTGACATCTCATTGTAACAAATATATTTAGCAAAATTACATAAAAATATCTTCAAATACAAAAGAGTAAATTTATTCGATAAAATCTTCATTGGCTCCAACCACGGCCTTCAGACCAATTCGGAATTTCTTGCAGCTCTTATGGATGGTCTCCTTGTTTATGTTGGTGAATGCTGCCATAATCTTTGCCTTCAGTTCATCTTCGGTGTTAGAGGGAGTTTTGTTGGTCTCTCGCTCAACTGCACTCCACACATGATAATCAAGCGGGTTGCAGTGTGGAGCGTTATGTGGCCAGATGTTAAGTGTGGTGTGGTCGCAGAAATTATCTGACAGCCATGACTGGGTTCTCCTGCTTGTGTGGCATGCTGCAGAGTCCTGTTGCCAGACATAGAGTCTACCAGCAGCCACTGTCTTGACCCAGGGCAGCATTACCTCTTCCAGGCACTTGATGTAGGCCTCCGTGATGAGCCTGAGGCCGTATTGGAGCTTCCAGCGTGAATGCCAGGCAGTACAGCATGTCGCTTCCAAATTTCTGGCAGTGTGAATTGCGTCATGGTGCTGTTTTTCTCACAGACGGTGCTCATCTATATTATGTAGTCGACAAAATCAAAAACAAACAAAGCGCGAAATAAAAATATAAAACGGTGACAATTTACCCATCGTTAAATCTACAAGTTTGTTTTCTTCGTTCTGTTTCTGTTTGCTTTCTTTTATTCCTTTCATTTGAAGAGCGTAGGCTCGAAACGTAGAAGACTTTTTCATTTTCCCAAGCGTCAAACTAATACACTCGCTTGATGTTCATGCACCTGCCTTCGTCTTTTGTTTTTCTATAAATTGCAACTACATATATATGCATCTGTATATATTATAAGCGTGTGTGCGAGTGTGTGTATACACACACACACACACACTGATGGGTTTACAAAAAAGAACAAACACTCAAGAAAGAACAATCAACACGGCCAGGGTATTGGCCCATCCCTCATAACTGGCAGTATTCTCCAAATAGTCAGGGCCGTTCCCAACTTGCCAGGACCGCCACACTAACTGCGGGAAACTTCATATACTGCAGTAGCTTCTTTCTGTCCCTTAACAAAAGGACTGAACTATGATTTTGCTACAACTAAGGGGACAATCTAACTGCTAAATCTAAGCCATTAGCTGTGAACGCTATCTTCCACCGAAATTACACTGGGACTTCTAACCAAAGGAAAGGAAAATACTTCGTGACGTAATATCCACCCATTTAGCACCAGCCAGCAGTCGAAATGAAAATGGATCTACTACCTGATCCAAATCAGTCAATGGCAACAAGCCTTTTTTGCTATCAAATGGCTCACACATAGATATAGGTATATGCATATGTACATAAGTATGTGTGTATATAGGTATGTATACGCATATGTTCTCGGGTATGTCTTTAAACTGTGTGCGGTAGTAAAGGCTCAAGAGTTTCATGGTTTCATGGAGTGTGGAACCACTTCTTAGCTACTATTCCCAGCTCTACTCTGACCTGGAGCAAGAGCAGTTGTTAGGATCCCAGTTATGAGTTTAAAATCTATATGAGCAAGGGACGCAGAAATACCATTAACTGCTGTCAGAGTGCGTAATAAAACCACCGGGAATGAGGGGCCCTTAGATGTAGTTAAAACATCTCCCTAGAAGAGGGACACTCTGATGTATAACCCGTGGTTTCACATGATAACTGGTCATCTCGATTTAGCCAGTCACAAAATACTAAAGACGGAGACTCGGAGTGGCATTCGTGTTGTACAAGCGTTTATCACTTAATCTAATGACGGAAGGTCCCTTTATGGTGACCTCATTTGTTATTCCATCATCTGAAAGTCTTATTGCGATGCAAATGTGGTGAGGTGTGCAGATCTGACCAACTCGAGGTGCACTCGTCAATCACCTATGCTTCACACCATGCAGATCTGCAACAGGACTGATAGTCATGTGAGAGGCCACGGACAGTAAGTCAGAAAACAAAGAAACGGCAATCAACGGTAAAGATGGAACAATCACCACATGTATCTATGGATGGATGGATGGATGCATGCATGCATGCGTGTATGTATGTGAAGGAATATGGCTCAGTGGTTAGAACGTTGGGCTCACAATCATGAGGTAGTGAGTTCGATTCCTGGACCGCGATGTGTGTTGAATTTTTGAGCAAGACACTTTATAGTTCACTCAGCTGTAGAAATGAGTTACGACATCACTGGTGCCAAGCCCTACCGGCCTTTGCCTTTCCCTTGGATAACATCAGTGGTGTGAAGAGGGGAGGCTTCTTGTATGCATAGGCGATTGCTTGTCTTCCAGAAACAATCTTGCCCGGACTTGTGCCTAGGAGGGGAATTTTCTAGGCGCAATCCCACGGTCATTCATGACCGAAAGGCGTCATTAACCTTTATATATGCATGTATGTATGTATGTATGTACTTGCATAGGTGTATAAAATTATACATATATTCATTGAAAACCAGATAGATTGAGCTAGTTAAGCAGATTGACAATTGGATAGATAAACCAGAAAAGAATCATAAGAGATATACGCATCTGTGTGTGCTTTTTCTGTTTCCGGTGAAATGTTTTATAAAAATAATAAATCGACAAATCCATATCAGCCATTATGAAATGCTTGCATTGTCAATTGTATAAGGAAACAGAAAGGAAGAAAAAGCCAGACAGAGAACAATGACAAATATCATTTATGGATTAATATGTTTGGTAATAGGATACGGAGAGACGTAGGTGGTTCTTAGAATCCTTTCAATACATTCTACTACTTTTATCTCTTTTATTTCTATTTCCCTCTCTTTATTTCTCCCCATTACATATTCTTTTTATCCGCTTCACCTTGCCTCATTCTTTTATTATACATACATGCATACACACACACACACACACACACACAAACACATACCGCTATATATATAATGAACTGTACACTTGTTATTTCAGCAACGTAGTACTCGATCCAGGATTTATATAGACGCAGGACTTAAACAGAGACTCGCATTCAAATCCAGTGATGTATGTCTGTGCGTATGTGTGTGTGTGTATTTGTGTGTCTGGGTATGTGTGTGTATGTGTGTGTGTGTGTGTGTGTGTTTGTGTGTGTGTGTGTGTGTTTGTGTGTGCACGCGCGTGTAATAAGTAAAGATTAGATCCAAGGATCAAGGTATAGGAAGATAGTAAGTTTCGAGCAGTCCGCAGAAGGTATAAAAAAAACTTTCAGGATCAATAGTGGTTTATTGTTGTAGAAGGTTGCACGTTTTTCCTGTATCGAAGTTCGATAAGCTGAAAAGATTGTTTTATAGCTTATAGTTAGTAATAGAGGTTGCTGTGTATTCGAAAAGAAACTCCAAATTAAGGAATAGAGTAGATAAAATCGAGGCTATATATGTTTCATTGCTATCAGAACCTCAGAACTAGTAATTATCCAAACGAAGGGGTAATCCGCTAGCTACTCATCGGGCCAAAGATACCTTAATCAAAATAAGTTAACATCGTCGTCAAGGGATCCCATGCTGACTCGCAAGCGATTCAATTGAAAATGCGTAGAAAGACTTCCGCGGTCCTGTTAGCTATGAAACATGTAGTCTGGATTTTATGTACTTCATTCCCTAATCTTGGATATATATAAAACAACAGACGAAGACAGGTAGTGTAGACAACAAATGTATATATTAGGATAACGCTCGGGAATAGAGAAAGTCATTAACGTTTCGAGCCTACGCTCTTCAACAGAAAGGAACAAAGAAAGTAACAAGGAGAGAAATAAGAAGAGAAAAAAATATATATGGAGAAAAAAAATATGTGTAGTGGTCAGCGATCTATCATGGCGAATGCCGGACAGAAGGGTCACAAAGGAGAGTTAAGAAGAAGGGTAGATAACGAAGTAGTAGTGATCCCAAAACGAAGGTGTTTGTGTGTAAGGGGAATGCTGGTGATCTTAACGTATGCATGTGTGTATGTAGGTATGAAGGTGTGAAAATGTGGGGATGGGAATTGGTCAGTGCTGGTGTGTGCGTGGTGGTGTGTTGTGATGTGATGTATTGTGTGATATGGTGTAGCGTGGTGTGATGTGAAGGTGTTGGGAGGTGGGGGAGGTGAGAGTGGGGAAAGCATGAGTGGGGTGCGGGTTAGGCTGAGGGTGGAGTAGAGGTAGGGTATGTGGGTAGGCAGAGGTTGGGTGTAGGTGGGGCTATGTGGGTAGGTAGACGGTAGGGATAGAGGTGGAGTATGTGGGAGAGGGTGTAGGTGTGGGGTGTAAGGGAGGGGGTGTAAGGGATGGGGTGTAAGTACTTCACAAATGTACTTCACAAATGTCAACCAGAACTGTTAGAAGAAGGCTTGTAGAGTACGGTCTGAAAGGCTGTAAAGCCAGGAAGAAGCCATGGGTCGCTGAAATGAATATGGAAAAACGTCTTTAGTGGGTCAAAAACCACTCAAATTGAACCAGTGAGCAATGGTCGAAAGTCATATGGTCTGATGAACGTAACTATGAGGTAAGATTAGTACATGTATTCAATCAACCTATAAACTTAATGTATCTGGTTTGTTGCCCAAAATATATAAAGATATATCCAGAATGAAGCTAATATTGTTTTTCATGTTTTTACTCACGTTTTCGGTGCATCTGGTGCAACTTTCGTGCGTCGCAGAGTTGGGAAAGCATTTAAGGATGAATGTCTGGTACCTACCGTAAAACATGGGGGTGGTTCTATCATGGTGTGGGCCTATATGTCTGCCACAGGACCCGGAGAAATGTTTTTATGTCAGGGAAGGATGAATTCGACTACCTATGTTTCTATGTTATCAGATGTTTTAGAGCCATCAATTGCTAAATTGCATCCAGGAGAGTCGGAAAACAGTGTTATCTTTCAACAGGACAACGCTCAATGCCGTATAGCAAAGAATACTCGTAAATGGTTTGATACACAGGGTATTGTTCCCATGGACTAGCCAGCTCAAAGTCCCGATCTAAATCCGATCGAACACCTACGAGGAACTCTTGGTGAAGCTATCAGGAACATAACAATTAGAAATGAAGAGCATGTGTACC
>NC_068981.1:84429415-84430097 GCF_001194135.2 Octopus bimaculoides
CCGCTCGTGATTGGTATGCCAAGTTCAAAAATGGAAATTTCGACCTCAAAGACGCATTTCGTTCTGGCCGTCCAGCTGAGTTCGATGAAGAGCGATTAAACTAACTTTTGCACGAAAATTCTCGTCAAACGACAAAGGAACTTGCAGAGAAAATGAAAAGCTCCCACACTGCTATAGAGAAGCATCTTCACTCAATGGGAAAGGTTCAGAAGTATGGAGCATGGATTCCGCATGCTTTAAGTGACAACAACAAAAATCAACAAGCCACGATCTCCGCTGGTTTGCTTGCTCGTCACCGCTGAACTCATGGACACAAGAAATAATTTCTTTACCGAATCGTTACTGGTAACGATAAATGGTGCCTGTACATCAATATGAAGCAGTGTAAGGAATGGCTTAGCCCCGGTAAACAAGCCACACCACGCGTGAAACAAGATCTTCATCCGCATAAAACGATGTTGTGCGTTTGGTGGGACTGGGAAGGGATTATGCATTACGTATTGCCTGAAAGGAACCAAACAGTCAACGCGGAGCTGTATGTTCAACAGATGGAACGACTCAACACGGCTATTCAAGAGAAAAAACCTAATCGTCAGCATGGAGTTCTTCTGCTACACGACAACGCCCGCCTTCGTATCGCCAATATGACCAAGGAAGCCATTCAAACGCAAGTCTAGGAAGT
>NC_068981.1:84430609-84431851 GCF_001194135.2 Octopus bimaculoides
TATATATATATATATATATATATATGTATATGTATATATATATATATATAAATATATATATATATATACGTGTGTGTGTATGTATTTGCGTATATGTGTTTGTCCCCCTAGCACCATCACTTGTCAACTGATGCTGGTGTGTTTACGTCCCTGTAACCTAGCAGTTCGGCTAAAGTGATTGTTACACTAAATACTAGGCTTACAAAGATTAAGTCTTGGGGTCAATTTGTTAGATTAAAGGCGGTAGTCCAGTAAGGTAGCATCAAATGTCTGAAGCAATTAAAAGAACAAAGGTGTATATACACACACACAAACACACATAAACGTAAGTATCTTTATAATATAGAATAAAAAAATAAAACTAAGCAGCAGGGGATCACCTGCCACAAAGCTAAATTTCAACTGGACTCTAATTGCATCAGCTATCATTAGAGGACAATGTGATGAGCATTTAAATGCATTGTTGATCTCGATGCATTTTCATTGTGATCTGAATGTTGTCAATATCGATCACGTATTATTTGTTTGAAGTTCCATCTGGTTTTCTTCAAATGTTTCTTAATAAGACCTGCTAGAAAAAGGCACTCGCATGTATTACGTTTTGTACAGCTATTTATTTACTAAAAGCAACTTTTGTATAGAAGATATCGAAGTCTTTCGTGAATAAACGAACGGGTGTTTTACCACTTTACGTCCACTTCTGACATTCTATTTTTATGCGTATGGTTATGTGTGCGCGTGTACTTGTACATGACGAATATAATATTACATAATATATATATATATAATATGGATCATCGGCCACTTGTCGTCGGCACTGTGATATATATTTAACTACTATGATGTTGTAGCGGTATTCCACGTCTTATTATCTTTGATTGGTCTATCGTGCTATCGCTAATAGCTCCGCAAAGAACGACTTTGAAACGTCTACCTTCTGGGTAACTCGAGCTCGTATATATCACGTAACTGACACTGATTCCAACAGAGAACTCGTACGATGACTCTACTACTATTGACTTCCTAGAACGACTGAATGTCTGACTTTATAGTCGCTGGTTCATACCATTTTGTCACATGGGAAGGAGTGTACCATTTTCACTGTAACATATCTATATATATATATATATATATATAGGGACAATACACAAAAAAAAGACAAAGACAGGTGGTGTAGACCTTGACATATCTGTGTGCATGTGTAGGTGCGTGGATGGTGTTGGGGGGGGGATATATATATAT
>NC_068981.1:84432702-84439105 GCF_001194135.2 Octopus bimaculoides
TATATATATATATATATATATATATATTTACTTGCGCTTACCCACCCACATATGCATATATGTGTCTATGTGTTTGAATATGTATGTGTACTTTTGTTGATGTTTATGTGTTCGCAATATATTCATTTATAGAGTGCTGTTTGTCAACTTGTACTATAAAATCAATCCCAGTTGGCAGTAGTTTGGCGCCTTTTATAATCCAACTTTACTGATAATGACATGATACTTCAGCTGCCACATCGAGTACTACAACTCTGTCGTAAAGCCTAAGAGACTCAATTCTACAATTTACTGGAAAGTGATCTGTTTCTTTATCTTAGCAAACTATGATGATAAAAACCTGATTCTAAGCTAAGTCTAAAAAAAAAAACCTAAATGGGATTAATAATTAAAGATAATGTTCTACACATTAATATTATCTATGATATGGGAAATATAGTTTCTTCGACCGGATGTGTTTTGATCTAGATTTCGTTTGTAATGTTTATATTCATTTGCATTTTTTCTTCATATTTTTGTCATTGTTATGTCGGTTTTGTTGTTCACAACGTATATCGTGCAAATACAACACAGAGTTACCCGTAATATAGCTACAGTTTAGAAAATAATAATAATGATAATGATAATAATAATAATAATAATAATAATAATAATAATAATAATAATAATAATGGTGATGATGATGACAACGACGACGACGACCACGATGACGATGATGACGACAACGACAGTGACAATGACGATGATGATGACGATGACGGTGATGATGATGATGATGATGATGATGATGATGATGATGATGATGATGATGATGATGATGACGACGATAATGATGATGATGATAATGATAATGATGATGATAATGATGATGATGATGATCCGTTCTTTATTGGTCATAAGGGCCGAATACAAAAACAATTAGGGACAATACAAAACAAGTGACGAGTGGGGTTTAAAATAGGAAAATGTGTAAACAATAAAACAAAAACAGTTAAAAATAATCTAAACGGCAAAATTCCCCAATAGTGGTGAGTTCCACCCAAGACCAACCAGCGTACCCAACACATCCTAGTCACCCTAGTCACTACCTGTCATGCCCTTGATTGGGTACTCCAAGTAGGCAACCCTCTTCCCCTCAACTGCTCCGGATTACAAACGAATATTCAGAGTAGACCCATTAACACGAGCCATTTTCGCAACATTCACCCACCTTTCAATACAATTACTAGGAGGCAGTATTTCCCACTCTACTCTCACTTTCCTTTTCAAGTGTGACTTGTAAAAAGTCAATGACGGCTCGGCCGAAGAAGAAAGTGTCTCATTTCAGTCCTTTCAACCTCGCATACCACACTACCTCTTCTGCTATAACCACCAGGCAGAGGAAAACTGCCTCTTCCTCCCGGTCAAAAGAAGGCGGCGGGGCGATTCTCATAATGGACTCGGCTGATAACCAGATCCGTCCTATGCGTGACAATAGCTATTCAACAAAGTTCCAAAGGTCAATAATGCACGGACAATGGACGAATGGATGCAGGACGGTTTCATCGCTCTGTGCACACTTCGGACAGGTCCGTCTAACAGCACTTCCGTGTCTGCAGAGATTTCTCGAACCGGCAGAGCTGCTCGGTAGCACTGCCAGGCCAGGGATTTCTGGAAGTTATCCATAGGTCTTGGCCCGACAGTCCTCCGGAAAAGGCCAATTAGTTGATTCCGCTTGACGCCCAGATTTTACCCGAGTACGTCTTCGCTCTTTCTTTCCACTAACCTTCTATATATCACCATAGTGGAACTTCCATCGACTGCGTTGCCCGACTGGCAGAAGGCTGTGAACGCTTGCCGACATTCCAGGTGCCAAGCACTCTTTCATGGTCTACGCTTGACCTAGGTCTGTAGCTCCATCAGTGTGCCGAGCTGCGGCCACACCTGCTCACCGTTAAAGAAACGCTGGAGATGTCGCAGCTTAAGCACATGTCTGCACATCAGTAGCCATGGCTTGCCTAGTCCTCCACTCAGCAGCTGTTGGCAGAAGATGGACCGTCTGACGAACGGAACATGTCTCTTCCATAGGAAGTGGAAGAACAAGCGCTCCAATTTTATCAGGCACGAAGTGGGGCAAGGGACAACGGTTAGGTGGTAGTAGATGACGGAAGCGAACGGCAACCACACCTGCTCACCGTTAAGGAAACGCTCGAAATGTCACAGCCTCAGCACATGTCTGCACATCATTAGCCACAGCTTGCCCAGTCCTCCACTCAGCGGTTGTTAACAGCAGATGGATCGTCTGACAAACGGAACACTTCTCTTCCATAGGAATTGGAAGAGCAAGCGCACCAACTTTATCAGGCACGAAGTGGGGCAAGGGACGACGGTTAGGCGGTATTAGAAGATGGAAGTGATGTATGCATTCGCCACCTCCACCCGACTTTTCAGGGACACCTTCCCCTCTGCCCATTTCTGTGTGAGATTGGCTAGCCTGCTCTCACCCCCACCCCAATTCTTGTCCACCTGGAGGTCTGGACCAAACCAGACCCGGAGCAATTTAACCAGTCCTTCTGTCCAAGCCCTACAACGCATGGACCTGTCTCTCCAGGTACCGAGCTGCAGGCCCACCGATTTCTCCTGGTTGATATTTGCTCCTATCACTGCTTCGTACTCCTTTAGCGCAGTGCTGACCACCTCGATTTCCGAGATGTCCGATACTATTACGATGATGTCGTCCGTGTAAGCCGACACGAACTTTCCGCATCCTAAATCTGTATTTGCTGTTAACCACGGTGAATTAATTCACGGACAGTGTTTAGATAGAACTTGTGCGAGTGTTGCTTGTTGCTGTGCATGTAGAGAGATGACGTTGACGTCGTTAAGAAGATGGAGGCGACGAAGAAAGAGATTGCCGTATGCTGTTGCTCGAGTGTTGATCAGTCTCCATGTAGCTGTTGTCGTGTTGTCACTGGAACTGGCTGTGTCGTGGTGTGGTCAGTGGCTAGACCATAAAAGGTCTGGAAACGAAAGACATCGACTCGCTGTGTTGCTGAAGTTTTATAGGGAGCAGTCGGGGCAAACTGCGGTTTAGAAGAGACTGTCTCACGTGACTTTAGCTGAAGGCTGCGATTGGTTGGGTTGCATATTGCCGCGCAATAGAGCAAGAGACAAATTGTGCCAATACCAACCAGAGTAGTGGACACAACTGGGTCCAAAAGGGGGGCCGAAGGCTAGCTGTTATCTACTACGTCCGTATTTATGTATATATAAGAGAGAGAGAGGAATTTCCCCTCAAGCGTACGCTACAGATAGCCCCCCCACCACCCAGTCATTTTGTGGAAGACAAAATAGACGATAAAAGGTAGACATATCTGTAGCGAAGAGGTGAAATTAGAAAGAACGGTTGGTCATTAAAGTGAAATGAAGCTGGCACTGAACTATCAGAAAGGAATGAGTGTTCTAAGACGGGCTCACCATTTTGTAAACCACCGTGCGAAGGTCGAGCTGCGTGTTCGAATCACGTCGAGTACGACCACGTATCACGTCGGGTACGACCGCGAGTCACGTCGGGGTCACCATTTGTAAACGACCGTGCGAAGTGAAGGTGACGAGAATAGCTCCTGTGTACATCACACGGTCGATACAATAAATATGAAAAGGATAAACGTGTATAAGTGCCAGAAGGAAAAGAGAGACACAACCGGGTAGAATGAGAAGATTTTATTTATATGTAAATATGTGTGTCTGTGTGTACGTCATATATACATAATAATAGACAGGCCGTCATGAGAACATAGTGTGTGTGTACAAACATGGATGTATGCGTGTGCGTTAAGTACAGAGCATTGAAAGAGTCTCTAATATGACGTTAGAAGAATGTTCAGATACAAGGATGATAAATACCAGTTCGTAGTCAAGGTACACAATAGTTGAAGTGTTGTATCAAGAAGTTGTGGCTGTAATGCAGATCCGGTTGAGGCACATGTCGTACGTGAAGCTGTGGCTACGATGCTACTGCCGATCACTTGTTCAAATGTCTGACACGCGACTTCTCAGGTGAACTGGCTGAAGGCAAGCGGAGGCAAGGTGGGTAAAAAAGCGCTTTCAAGATCCATTCAAAGCCTCACTGAAGGGCTTTGAGATCAACCCCGGCACCTCGGAAATGCAAGCACAAGAATGCGCTGTCCGGCAAAGCTGCACTAACAGAGGTGCCACCTGCTATTAACAGGATTGCAGGGGCACAAAGAAAACTGCGCAAGTCCAGAGCCAATCCTTTGCCTTCAGTTCCAGCAGACCACTAGTTACCCAACCTACAGAAGAGCCTTCTGAGCACACATCGGACTGATCGGCTACAGCCGAACATATTCTTCTCCCATGTGATGACCTTGGTCATTGTCGACAATGACGGACGAACAATTAATGATATGTATATATAATTATTTATTTACTTCTCCATCTACATATTAATTAATTCACGTTGTTAGCGCCTGCAGTGTTGTTATGCTAATGAGACAGACTAGTATAGCTTTGTGAAAGTATATATTCACTATAAATAACTATATGCAAAGCGGCGAGCTGGCAGAAACGTTAGCGTGCCGGGCGAAATGCTTAGCGGTATTTCGTCTGCCGTTACGTTCTGAGTTCAAATTCCGCCGAGGTCGACTTTGCCTTTCATCCTTTCGGGGTCGATAAATTAAGTACCAGTTACGCACTGGGGTCGATGTAATCGACTTAATCCGTTCGTCTGTTCTTGTTTGTTCCCTCTATGTTTAGCCCCTTGTGGGCAATAACGAAATAGGTATTTCGTCTGCCTTTACGTTCTGAGTTCAAATTCCGCCGACTTTGCCTTTCATTCTTTCGAGGTCGATAAATTAAGTACCAGTTACGCACTGGGGTCGATGTAATCGACTTAATCTCTTTGTCTGTCCTTCTTTGTCCCCTCTATGTGTAGCCCCTTGTGGACAGTAAATAAGAAATGTTAGTACCCGAGCGAAATGCTTAGCGGTATTTCGTCTGTCTTTACATTCTGAGTTCAAATTCAGCCGAGGTCGAACTTATCGACATCCTTTCGGGGTCTATAAATCAAGTACCAGTTGTGTACTGGGATCAATCTAATCGACTGCCCTTTCCCCCCAAAATTTCGGGCTTTGTGCCTAGAGTAGAAAAGTATAAATTACTATAAGCTACAAATTTCTTTGTTGGTAAAATATACTAACATCTGTCTATGCAAATTCTAAGAGGACAGAAAATTAGTCAAATTGATCCCTGTTGTACTCCCCGAAAAGATATAAGATGATTGTAGCCAAACTGTTTAGATTCTTACAATGAGGCTAAACATTATATATTATACTTATTCAAAACATATATACCTTGTACACTTTAAATTATTTAAACACGGTGTGCAATGCATTATTAATTCATTGCTGCTTATATACAGGTACACACACACACACACACACATATATTCTTTTTTGGAATCGTGGATCTCGAAGCATGCTAAGCTGGTTTTCAATAAAATATTTGCATACTATCATTTATAGCTTTTTGTGGTTTGAGATCCTCTTTTCCGAAAACGAATTATTTCACTTTCTCTCAGAAGTTTCTCGAAACTTATGATGTCTACAATATACATGCACACGCGCGCGCACACACACTTCGAAGGCCCAAGATGCAGGAAGTTAGTAAACTTCAAGCAGTCCGTAGAAGGTATAACAAGCAACTTTCAGTAACAATAGTGGTTTATTGATGTAGAAGGATGTAATATTTTTCTCATCAAATACCCCTCGTTCGAGCTATTACAACGTCCGAGGTTCTACTAGGTATGAAACATATGTAGCCTGGATCTTATCTACTCTATTCCATAATTTTGGAGTTTTATATATACATAAATTCTAAAGATATTCGTTGGATGAGTTTCTTCAAGATCACTGCAAAACAAATGATGCGCGACTGACGAACTTGCAAGGAGAAGAAGGGAGTCCTGGGTATTTGAGTATTGTTCAAAATCAAGAAAGCTGTCATTGTGGAAGTGAAGCTGCATCACCAAAGTCTTCTAACAACATCCTTGAACAAATAAGAGCGCATTTCATTTTGTTTCTCATTTATTGTTACTAGAGTTGCTGTGCCTTTCCATGATCCCATTTACTATAGTTGGCACCACCGTTCGAGCGTGATCGTTACCAGCGTCGCCTTCCTGGCACGTGAAAAGTTATTCGAGCGAGATCGTTGCCAGTGCCGCTGGACTGGCTCCCTTGCAGGCGGCACATAAAATACACCATTTTGAGCGTGGCTGTTGCCAGTACCGCCTAACTGGCCTTCGTGCCGGTGGCACGTAAAAGTACCCACTACACTTTCGGAGTGGTTGGCGTTAGGAAGGGCATCCAGCTGCAGAAACTCTGCCAAATCAGATTGGAGCCTGGTG
>NC_068981.1:84439287-84446685 GCF_001194135.2 Octopus bimaculoides
AGCCATCTGGTTCACCAGTCCTCAGTCAAATCGTCCGACCCATGCTAACATGGAAAGCGGACGTTAAACGATGATGATGATGATGATGATGATGATGATGATGATGATGATGATGCCATTGAAAGACTGACTTTAGAATGATTTTCATATTTATCAATTAGAACTGGAGCAGCAAGTGTAATCCAAAATACAACTGAAATTTTGACGTTAATATTTCAGATTGTTTGAAATGTTGTTCGTCCTAGAAACCGATCACTTTTCTACTCTGGAAATATAAATATGCACCAGATCAGCATATTAGAGTCTGCTATGGAGAGGAAAATTAATACATCCTCTACGCCCCCAGCCACCACGCCCACACACGTTTTCTAAAATGGTCTGAATTTTTATTTCAGTACTATTCATAACAACGATAAAAGACAATCAAAGACGGAAACAGCATTTTCAAGAGACGTAGGAATAAATTTTTGTTCATATTTAGTATTAAAACATGGGATGATTGCCGAGTAGGCAAAGTATAAATACCAATGGCTTGTTTGTCACCCCGATTTCTTGTAATGAACATTAGAAGTATGTCGCAATCAATGAGAATATTATATGGGTTAGTGCTATCAGAAAGGCTAGGATGACAAAGAAATACTTCAGTAATATTCGGAAGATGGAAATGTCAGTTACATGTATTCAACAAAAAGAAGTCTCATAAGTTTTTTTTAGTGCCAGTGCTTGTATCAAACTTATGGGCTCTATACGAGAACATCTGAAGAAATCGGCAACTTCGTCATAAAGATTAAGAAGGTAATATCCCCCACTGGAGAAAATATGGAGCCAGAGGTATGTGCTCAATTCAAGTGGTCTTAGAGCTCCGTAGAATATGACTTAGCCAATACCTACTGGATTGTAAAAGGAAAAATGAATATATTTCGTTTGTATACAGCAATGAAAATAACATCATAAAAATGACGGAAAAACTTCTGGACAGGAATAATGAAAGACCAGTTGTTCCTTGTAACCTCAAGGTAGTCAGACTAACCTGCTTAAGCAGACACTTGGAGGAGAAACAATCATCATATCAGCAAATAGTTATACTTTAACAAATATCGACGGTGATAGAGAAAGTATCATCTCTTGCACATGTGATCGACGTCACATCCCATATAGAAGGATACGTTTTTGCAAATCAATAAAATGAAAGTTTTACTAAATACATGAAGAAGAAAGCATGTTTTAAATTTTTTTTAAATAATGGTTATATCATCCAAGAGAGTAAATATCAGTAAAATATCATCAACTTCATTGCCAGCAGTCCAAACATTTTTGCATGATTCTACTGCTTTCTCCTCAGATATGAAATGTTTTGCTCATATTATTTGCAATGCAGTTCGTAGGAAGGATTGCCCTGATCATGCTAAAAAGGGCATGTATCTATAGACTTAAAAATAATAACTGCACTGGTGTAATATGTCTATGAGACAGTTATCCGGTGCAAACACAACGGACTTGATATTGTTTTATGAGACAGGGAACAAAGGTCTTGCACTGTTGCAGCTGGTAATTGCCGACTGGATTTCAGTGTCTCCTCTAAAGTTCTGTAAAAAAGGAAACATCTGTGATAACTAACACAGAACTCACAATTCATGTACCGATGCTATAGAATTTCATTTGTACCTATTATCATAGGTTGGTTGGGCTATGTAACAATAAGGTTGCATAAAGACTTGGAAATGATGCTGCTCTCCAAGACAGGAGAAAATATTCTTGAGGTTTAATTGATTAACAGTATAGAGATGGTTTATATAACATGCCCAAAATTCTCCCATTACATTGTTGAAAGTATAGTAACGCATACACTTTGGTATATGCAAACATTAACTTAAACAAAATGAAAAAAATCTTCATATTATTCCAGTCCGGCTTCATTTCTGCGAAGAGTTTAAATAAAGCTCCTAGAAAAACACCCAAAAACAGATACGTGTACACACACACACACACACACACACACACACACACACACACACACACACACACACACACACACACACACACACACACACACACACACACGCATATATATATATATATATATATATATATATATACTTACATAAACACATACATACATATATACATACATGTAAGCATGCATACGTATATGAAACATTATCTTCCACTGAGGTCAGAGTCATTGACATGTATGAATAAATAAATGGTCGGGCAAAATAAAATACAATGAAATTACGTTGAATTGAGAAAAGGTATAGAATAATACACTAAAACACCTGTTTGAGCTTGTGATCCTGCTTCATTCATTGTGTGTGATTTTCTCTGTATGCGTGTGTATGCGTGTTTCTGTAGATGCAAATGTATATGCTTATAGCACCTGTCTTCCATTGTGTGCATGTGTCTTGCTTTTGTTTTTCTATCATTCAATAACATATTGTGAATATGTATACATACGTATGTATACATATAAATATGTATACATATTTATATCTGTATATATGTGTATATGTATTTATTTATATGTATGTGGAAATGTATGTATATATATATATATATGTATGTATATACATATTTATATATGTATGTATATTTGCATACATGTATGTGTGTGAGAGAGTAATTTTTATATACAATATGCCACTTTAAGTTTGTACGTTTGTTATCTTGCATTTCAAAATGTATGGGCGTGTATAAATTGTGTGTGAGTCAGTGTTATGCATGTATGTATGCATGTGGGAAGGTTACTAAGTAATTGTACCCACTATTTGTATATATTTTCACATTATAAATTTCTGTGGTTTCTTTATAAGAAAGACTGCGATCGCTTCTCTCTTAATATTCTTCTCCGTATTTCTCTCTCTCTCTCCCTCTCTCTATCTCTCTTCTCATCTCTCTCCTCCTCTCCCTCTTTCTCTCCCCATCTCTTCCCCTCTTACTCTCACTTTCTCACTTTCTTTGTGCGTGTTTGTGTGAATGTGTGAATGTACTTTCTATTCAGTATTAAATTATGTAGGCAAACGTTGTGTAGTTCGGTGCGTGTCTTTATATTCGTGTTATTTGTATATCTTTATTTGCTTGAATGGCAAGTTTTGTGTATCTATGAGTAAGTGTTAATTTTGTGCGATTGTAACCAAAGACGTGCAGGTTGATCAGTATTATAAGAAGCGATCAAACGGAAAAATTTTCATCGCAATACAACAACAGGAAAAATAAATCATTGAACATATTTCGTCGACTTCCTCTTACATCCTTATGAATCATCATTGACGTAACAGTTGCTGATATATGAAGAACAAAAATTGTAAAGATTTCCTTATCAATGTGTGAACATATTAATAAATCATCGATATCGTCCGGCTGTTTTCATTGCTCTGTAAGTCTCTGCTTTGAAGGATAGGGGCACAGCTATATGTAAATTCACTACCTGCACATAAGATTTCTCGAAAGACACCAGTTACTAACGTTTAAAGGTTTTGGTTAACAACTTTAACAATCAATCTTGTGCAGTCAAGATCTTTTATGTTTTGTTCTACAACCAGCAACAATGGTTGAAGATGAAAAGAAGCAAAATAAAATAGGGAACTGATTATATTAAGCTGTTGACTCGAAAATGTTATCCTTTGTCTGTCCTGCAGAACGGGCGAGGTAGTTGCTGTTACTACCTTAATACACAATGTGCACATATACTAAAAATTGAAAGGCTTGAACTCGAGATCCTAATACTTTGATGCTACTGCCACCACTACACCATCACTACTACTACTACTACTACTACTACTACAGCTGCCGTCAATGAAGTGCACCGCAAAGGGCTTTTAATTGTTCCAGTCGGACGTATCTGTTTGTACTGTTACTCATCATCGGTTGGTTGTTCAATATGTGGACGATTCAATGACTGAACACTTCTGAGGAGAAACCACCTCATCGTGAAGTGCAGTCTCGCGGGGTGGGGAGGATATAACTCTTACCAAATGGCAGAAGAATAGTTTTTCGTATCTTGCAAAAGATATCATCTGTCATCCTGCCGTTAATGATTTCTTTCTCTTCCTAAATATTGTCTGCTACCCAAATCACGATCAGACAAGACGAAGTCGTTGCGAGGGGCAGCACATGGAAGTAGATACTTTAGATGAGTTATATGATGAGTTATACGAACAGACCTCTCTTATATAGATGAGTTATACGAACAGACCTCTCTTCTGCTAGTGGTGGAAAAGAATATCTCTTTTCTTGTTTTGGTACAAGGACAGCAATCTTGAGGGGTGGGGGAGTCAATTACATCGACCTCAGTAATTGACTGGTACTTGTTTTAACGACTTTGAAAGGATGAAAGGCAAAGTCGACTTCAGTGGAGTTTGAACTCAGAGCGTAAGGTCAGACGAAATGCCGCTAAGCATTTTTTTTTTTGTGTGCTGAAGGTTCTGGGAGCTCGCCGACTTTGTGGCAGATAAATATTTTCAATGTATATAACTCAATTCGCTGTTGCATGGGTAGCATAAATAATACATCATGAAAAATTAATCCATCATCCAGTTTTATCTGACTATTGGTTAGCAGAGTCCCTTTCGATGAGTCCATTCTGATGCAAGCACATGGATTAGGCTTGCGAACAAGTCCATATCCATGTGCAGTGCTACCTACTGCAATAACTCGTGAATCTTTCATTCTTCTTTCGTTCCACTACTCTATTCTCGGAGGCTCTGCAAAATAATCACAGGAGCCTCTCTTTCTTGTTTTAAGTCATAAATATCATTTGCATTAGAGGCACAAGGCCCGAAATTTTGAAGCAGAGAGCCAGTCGATCACACCGACGCCAATGTTGGTACTTATTTTATCGAACCCGAAAGGATATGACAACCTCAGCAGAATTTGAACCCACAACGTAAGACAGGAAGAAACGCCGCAAAATATTTTGCCCGGTGCAATTACGATTCTACCAGCTCGTTTCCCCCTTTTAAGCCATAAACATAATGAAAGCAAATTGTTGACAAAATAATATTTTTAACCTATGTTCTACCAAATATTTATACGTGTTGGTAATGTTGAATTTTTCCTTTTCGAATCAATATAATTCATCTACTTACACAGATATTTCGCTGTCTTTAGCTCTTAAATGTCCTGGAATCTCTTTCCTGGAATCATCAATACTAAGTAAGACGAGAGTAATCAAACCATTTAAGGCATATTTACTTTAAAGCATAATGCGTGCGCGTGTGTGTGTGTGCGCGTGCGTGTGTGTGTGTATGTGAGTGTGCGTGTGTTTAGTGAAACCAGTAAAAGATAAAAGATAAACGATAGATATTATCAAGGGCTGAAATATAAGACCAATACGTGATATGATCAGAAAGTATCAGGACTGGTACTGCAAAAAGAAAACTACATTACAACACGTATCAATTCGGCATTTAATCCCCTTCGAAGAAATTCCCTTCTGAAGTCACACACTTTATCCAGCGTCGTTTCCATTGAGGGAAGCATTCTTGGAACTTCTTTTTTTCGTTATAGCGCGCAGCTACCTCGTCGCATTTTCTTGGATTTCTTCGACGTCTTGAAATCTTGTTTCTTTCAAGTGGAATTTGGCTTTTGCCTGGGTTTCAGAGTGATAGTCGCAGACCTACTTTTCATCACCTGTTATGACCGCTTTCAAACAGGTTTCGTCTTCCTCGACACAATCAGGGAGATTCTGCGCTGCTGAAACCACATCTTCATTTTGAAATGACCACACTCTACACACTTTATTTCCAAGCACTGCAATAAACAACTGGAGTGAACTAGAACGCCATAACATAGTGTTCCTGCGCGACAGGCTTCAAAGTCAATCGGTGTCTTTATTTTGCGTACTTTAGCTCGGTTACCATAGCAACAGTCCCGATACTTTTTGATCAAGCCGCATATATACTCTTTAACACTCTTTAAATGTGTGGATGTTTTTGTGCCCCTCAAACACAACAGAAACTAGTGAAATACAGATGAGGTGAACACATAGACACATAACACACACACACACACACACACACACACACGCACACACGCACACATATTTATGCATGTATACATGTATGTATGCATGTATATATACGTATGCATCGTTATATATTTTTGTTGTTGACACTCCGTCGCTTACGACGTCGAGGGTTCCAGTTGATCCGATCAACGGAACAGCCTGCTCGTGAAATTAACGTGCAAGTGGCTGAGCACTCCACAGACACGTCTACCCTTAACGTAGTTCCCGGGGATATTCAGCGTGACACAGTGTGACAAGGCTGACCCTTTGAATTACAGGCACAACAGAAACAGGAAGTAAGAGCGAGGGAAAGTTGTGGTGAAAGAGTACAGCAGGGTTCGCCACCATCCCCTGCCGGAGCCTTGTGGAGCTTTTAGGTGTTTTCGCTCAGTAAACACTCACAACGCCCGGTGTAGGAATCGAAATCGCGATTCTATGACCGCGTGTCCGCTGCCCTAACCACTGGGCCATTGCACCTCCACTGCATTTTTATACATATATATATATATATATATATATATATATATATATATATATATATATATATATATATATATATATATATATGCATATATAAACGTATGTGTGTGTATGTACATATATACGTGTGTGTATGAGTGTGCACATACACACATAAATAGGGAGCGCGAGTGAGAGAGAGAGTTGGCGTTTGAGGATGAGCTAAGTTTTCACATATTGATTTTATATTTAGCTGTATTTATAACGTGTAAGGGAGCATACCTTAGTGGTTATGGCGTTGCATTCAAAGATTCTGGACTGGGTGGTATGTTGTATTCTTGAACAAAACACTTCGCCCCACGTTGCTCTGCGATAACTCGACACTGGTGTGTGGCACACTCTACGCCTGATCAGGCAACTTCGATTTGATGGATGGAGTGAACTAATATAATACAGGACATATAATATTTGTTTACCATAAACAAACCGTATGCACAGGTTGTTCAGCAAAAAATTGCTGAACTGTCTCGGACTACCTGAGACTACCATCATCCTCATTATACATAATTGCATACATTTCTTTCGAAATGCTAGCACAAATTATGTATTCATAAGGTTGCAAACAAAAAAAAAATGAAACAAAGGAGTGGCTGTGTGGTAAGTAGCTTGCTTACTAAGCACATGGATCCGGGTTCAGTCCCAGCGCGTGGCATCTTGGGCAAGTGTCTTCTACTATAGCCTCGGGCCGACCAAAGCTTTGTGAGTGGATTTGGTAGACGGAAACTGAAAGACGCTCGTCGTATATATGTATATGTATGTATGTATGTATGTTTTATGGTGTTTTATGGTGAGCTTGCAGAGGGGAATCGTTATCGGCATAAACCTAAAAAAGGTTTAAGGATGGCATAAGGACTGCTACGAAGTCAATTGGAATG
>NC_068981.1:84447135-84448448 GCF_001194135.2 Octopus bimaculoides
CTTTTCAAAACACTGTCTGGTTTAAAAAGCCACATCAGACGCCATGAAAGGGCTAAGGTGTAGGTGCAGGAGGTGGTCAAACTCTGTTTAAGGAGTAGACAACCACCATGTATGTATGTATGTATGTATATATGTTTGTGTGTCTGTGTTTGTCCCCACAACATCGCTTGACAACCGATGCTGGTGTGTTTACGTCCCCGTAACTTAGCGGTTCGGCAAAAGGGTCCGATAGAATAAGTACTAGGCTTCCAAAGAATAAGTCCTGGGGTCGATTTGCTCGACTAAAGGCGGTGTTCCAGCATGACCACAGTCAAATGACTGAAACAAGTAAAAGAGTAAAAGAAAAAAGAGTAAGCGATACAGAACTGTCAACATTAACCTTATGACGAATATTTTTCATTCAGTTACAGAGCATTTGTCACGCCGGGCCAAACGCTTAAGCGGTATTTTATCTGCCTTTACGTTCTGAGTTCAAATTCCGCTGAGGTCGACTTTGCCTTTCATCCTTTCGAAGTCGATAAATCAAGTACCAGTTGCGTACTGGTTCGATCTAATCGACTGGCCTCCTCCCCCAAAATATCGGGCTTTGTGCCTAGAGTAGAAAAGAATTACAAAGCATTTGTTAATATCGATAACGTTAAGAGTACGGTTGCACTGGTTCAGAGTGAGAGTAACAAACTCAGCAACAGCATTAGTAGCAGTAGTAGTAGTAGTGGTAGCAGCATTAGCAGTCCTAGCAATGCTTGTCATGAGTCTAGATGCTCAACGGTAATACATACATGATCTATTTGAATCTATGTAGAATGCGCTTGAGTATGTACAGGTTCCACTGCTTTGCTTTCGTCAAGGCCCTATCATGAAGACAGCTCTGGGCAGCAGTAGTAGTAGTGAGGGGTAGGCGCATTAGGCAATCCCACGAGTCTCAGGGTCTATTGGTAATCTATACTTGCTGTATTTAAATCTGCATGTGCTGCACTTGGGTCTGCACATTTGCGAGTGCATTACTTTGACCAGGGCCATATAATGTAACTGACACAGCTCTGATGGTGGTGGTGGTGGTGGTAATAGTAGTAGTAGTAGTTGTTGTTGTTGTTGTTGTTGTTGTTGTATATGGGAGGAGTGGACGTCTTAAAAAAAATACGAAATTAGTGGAAATATAAAAATGTAATAGAGATGTAACATCCGGGTAACTGACAGTATAACAATAGGCTAGAACATCTGTGCATCGTGTTAGAGAAACGGACAGGGACAGAGGAAATAGGTAAATAGAAGAAGAAGAAGAAGAAGAAGAAGAAGAAGAAGAAGAAGAAGAA
>NC_068981.1:84449489-84450271 GCF_001194135.2 Octopus bimaculoides
CTGTTTATGTTGTTTTTCATTTTGTCCACGTTTTTTGTGACGTCCTGTACACAGATATGTATCTATATATACATGTAGATGTAGGTATGTACATACATGTACATATATATGCATATACTCACATATTATTTGTATTATATATATATATATAAAGAGTAAAGACTTCGATCATGAATGACAATGAGACTGCACCTAGAAAGTTCCCTTCCGAGGCACAAGTCCTGGCAAGGTTGTTTATAGAAGACCAGCAGTTACTCATGCATACCAGCCTCCCCTCTACACACCAGTGATGTTATCCACTTGAAAGGCAAAGGCCGGAACAGCTTGGCACCAGTGACGTTGCAACTTATTTCCTAGTTCTTTACTGCCCACAAGGGGCTACACACAGAGGGAACAAACACGGACAAATAAATGGATTGAGTCGATTATATCGACTCCAGTGCGTAACTGGTACTTATTTAATCGAGCCTGAAAGGATGAAAGGCAAAGTCGACCTCGGTAGAATTTGAACTCAGAACGTAGCGGCAGACGAAATACCGCTAAGTATTTCGCCCGGCGTGCTAACGTTTCTGCCAGCTCACCGCAACTTATTTCTGCAGCAGAATGAATTGGAGCAACGTGAAATAAAGTGTCTTTCTCAAGAACACAATACAGCCCAGTCTGGGAATTGAACTCAATACCTCATAATTGTGAGCCTGATGCTCTAACAACCGAGTCATGCCCCATCACTGATGTACTTACCAACAAAATAAAATAGCTACAACACCTTATAAAAAGCTAAC
>NC_068981.1:84450381-84453041 GCF_001194135.2 Octopus bimaculoides
ATATATATATATATATATATATATATATATATATATATATATATGCGTATAGTATATATACATGATGTACTTAATGCTAACATCAGGTTAAAATAGAAGATATATATAAAGGTTATTCTTTACTAAATGGTCTCTTTGCTACAAATTAGGGAATTTGACTCACTCGGGATCATAGTCACCAGGAACCCGCCTATGTTATTAACTGTGCACACTTTACTCTTAGGGCAGAACTTTGAAATTAATGAGTGTTTCGTTCACTTACAGTACAAAGTTCTTTTATTGTCTTTCAGTATGGTACCCACCCTCAAGATGATTTGAACAGGATACATTAGACTAAGATAAAAATGTTCCGAGATACCCATATGAGCAAATGATTCATGTGGCCACCACACTTATCATCACAGTATACCATCTTATTCCTGTTAGTTTTCTTTTATTGCAATATCCCAAGTTCTATAAGTTATTTTTCTAAAAAGGAAAGAGTCCCAATTATACTGTTCACCGGTAGTTTTCACTCATAGCAATAAATCTACCAAAAATAAAAATGAAAAGAATAGTATGACAAGGGTTGTTGTGGACTTCGTTTAAAAAAAATTTTAGTGGGTAAATCAACTGAAAATTATTGAAACCAGCAAGCAGATATGTGAAACTAGTTCATCAAGAACTGACTGCGAAGTGAACAGCAAGCGGTACGTTAAGACATTCAAAATTAAGTCTCGTAGAGCTGGTTTCCGTGGCGTATATATTCCCAGGATTACTCATATTTTACCAGCTGAGTGGACTGGAGCAATGTTGTGTGTGTGTGTGCACGGGTGCAGGTGTACATACATACTTTAGAATGTTGTCGCGAAAGTAATGCAAAAGTAGACATAACGTTTCTATTAGCAGACATAAGTCGTTCAAAATGGACATGGTGATAGAGTATGTTTTCCACAATACAAAAGTAGTACTCAACATAGCCGCCATTTCAAGCGATGCATTGGCACCATCGCTGAACCCAACCTCTCGAATCATCTTTGAAAGAATTTTGGTGTGCACACTTACTCCTTCGAAGTCACTTTCATTATGCCTGTGCCATCAAATTGTTGTCTCGAAGGTTGTCCCTCTAACCAAAATGTAGAAGGGGGAGAGGAAACTAGATCTGGGTTGTTCAGTGAGTAGGAGACCACAGGCCCGCTCAATTTACTGATTACTTGATGAGTTTTATATGTATGCATCTATGCATGTGTAGTTCTTAAGGTGTAAACTAGTAGAATATTAATAATATAGCAAGTGTGTAACTAAGACATATACTCCTAAGAAGACAATTATATTCCTTACGATCATAAAGCTTTCAGAATAATATCAGGCATCTACAAGAAAAATATACAACAGGATTAAACATCTGAACATTTCAAACGAAACAATACGTGAGAATAAATATCTTATATACAGGCCTACCTGGATTCGATCTCAACCCCCTTCTCTTTATCGATAACACTCATCTTCAGTAGGCATTCAGAAACAAACTCAAGTTAATTACTACTATATTCACAAATTACTTTAGGAAGCGAACGAACAAAGCGTACTAAACGGAAAGATATTATCTAAAAACATGAAGATGTCCTCCAACGGAGAATCTTGCCTCTCACAATATAGAAACATTTCTCATGACACCAGCAGACTAAGTGGAAACAGCATTGCACCGGAGAATAGCGAGGGTGATGCACGGAATTAGCCACTCTGATTCACGGGGTTCATTCTTTGCTGATAGCCATTTCCACCCAGGCAGCGGTTAGCAGAGATATGGTGCAGAAGCAAAGAACGCCGGAGGTCTCAGCTGCTGCAGGCTTGACCGTTAACATTGAGAAACGAATGGAACAATGTTACTCCATCATTTTGCAACAAATTAATTCAGAGGGAAGTCATTGATAGTAAAGGGATGTTTACAAGATATTAATAGTAAGTTTCTTTCTTGTTCTTGTTCTAATTTTCATTGTTTTTGTAAGTGAGTCTTAATTTTTGGCCGCTGCAGTTTGAAAGATTATTTGTTTATTTCCACATAGCATACGAAATATTTATTCCATTCACTTGGAAATTTCACGAAAGATAGATATTACATATATCTAAATATATGTAAAATATTTTGTCTCAACGTATTGTTGATCTTCGATGATAACTATTTCAATAAACTTGTCCTTACTGATCCTTATATTATAGCCGTTATTGTATATATATATGTATATATATTCCTTATGTTGAACTGTTAATTCTTACACATTTTTATCTCTACATTTTCTTGTTGCTCCTTCACCTCTCTTCGTCTTTTGTTTTCTGTAAATTTGAACTATATATATCCACACAAACACACACATATAATAATGGAAAAATTATATAACAATGTATAATTACATTATGAGTAAAGCAGTGTAATAGCAGAGTGGCGCAGTGGAAGCGTGCTGGGCCCACAACCAAGATTTCCTTAGATCGAAGCTACGCTCTGCTAACAGTAAATTTTTAGGCGCAGGAGAGGCTGTGTGGTAAGTAGCTTGCTTACCAACCACATGGTTCCGGGTTCAGTTCCACTGCGTGGCACTTTGGGCAGGTGTCTTCTACTATAGCCTCGGGCCGACCAAAGCCTTGTGAGTGGATTTGGTAGACGGAAACTGAAAGAAGACCGT
>NC_068981.1:84453051-84454368 GCF_001194135.2 Octopus bimaculoides
TGTGTGTGTGTGTGTGTGTGTGTGTTTGTCCCCCCAACATCGCTTGACAACCGATGCTGGTGTGTTTACATCCCCGTAACTTAGCGGTTCGGTAAAAAAGACCGATAGAATAAGTACTAGGCTTACAAAAAATAAGTCCTGGGGTCGATTTGCTCGACTAAAGGCGGTGCTCCAGCATGGCCGCAGTCAAATGACTGAAACAAGTAAAAGAGTAAAGCATTGCACAGTTTGTGTAATTTGTATAAACAAAAAGAAACTGTCTCTGATGAGATGATAATTTTCTGCGAAAGAGTTTATAACAAGATTCCCGGTATTATGAGAACAATAGGGTGTTTTCACATCGTCCGCAACTCCAATAATCAGAGGATTTTAGATAATTATGTATTTTTGTCTTCATTGTCAGTTTGAGGTGTGCATTGTGTTCTATGTAAATATATGCTATTTAATTAATTGCGAAGCCGAGTAATCTTTTTATATGCAGATCACAGGCGAATATATAATACCTTGTTAAGCAAGTTCTATATACATATGTTAAATTGTAAATCGTCTGAGTAGCCGAAGAATAAATAGTGCAGTACAACTACTCTAATAAATAGACTTTTATCTACGAAGAAAATCTGCAAGAAAATACCCAATTATTTTTCTGTTTACATAAGAGAACATGTTTTCACATCATTTGTAATCCACACTGCTAAAGACTTTCAAATAAATAACTGTAGATATTTTATACATTATATATTTTTCAGGGTAGCTTGCTTCCCAACTACACGGTTCCGAGTTCAATCCCATTGTGTGGCACCTTGGGCAAGTGTCTTCTACCATAGCCTCGGGCCGACCAAAGCTTTGTGATTGGATTTGGTAGTCATGTGTGTATATCTTTCTGCATGTGTTTTTACCCCACCACCACCATCGCTTGATAACTGATGTTGGGATATTTAGGTCCCTGTAACATGTCGGTTCGGCAAAAGAGAACGATAGAATAAGTACTAGGCTTACAAAATATAAGTCCTGGGGTCAATTTCTTTAACTAAAAAAAAAAACCTTTAAGGCGGTGCTCCAGCATGGCTGCAGTCAAATGATTGAAACAAGTAAAAGAATAAAAGAATAGACTGATTTCAATTTTTCTTTCCCTTCAGTCGCTAATGCTCTTGAGCAAAGTCAAACTGATTGTGCTGTGGGGAATCCGTTAAAACGCAACTCTTATCTCTTTTATACTCTTTTTTACTTGTTTCAATTATTTTATCGGACTGCGGCACTTCATCTGTCAGTCACTTTTGCCTCACCTTTAAGTTACGAAGTGGTAAACGGATCAACAAA
>NC_068981.1:84456522-84458313 GCF_001194135.2 Octopus bimaculoides
TATATATATATGTGTATGTGTGTGTGTGTGTGTGTGTGCTTGTTTGTCCGTGGACATGATATTTCAAGAATCGCTGAATGGAATCAGATGAAGCATTCAGGGATGTTTCGCCTCGTGACTGTCACGAACTGATTAGATTTTGTGATCGATCCGATACCAAGGATTCTGGGGTTCATTTTTAGTACTCTTGTCGAGTTTATTTCAGATATTCTCATTAAAAAAAAAACATCTCTGGTTAATCGTTAAGAGGACGTTGTTGTTGCCTTGGTGGAGGTTTGCGCTCTCTGAGTGCTCTTGTTATTAATGTAATGACGTAGCAATTGTTAATTTTAATACAAATATTGCTAATTACTTTTCCTCTAATATTTTCTTTCTACTGTCATTAATTTGTTACTCGCGTGTCTGTTCAATAGTGTATACCCAACGCTGAAATGAATATATATTTTATTCTTATTAAAAATGTAGAATCATATCATGAGTTGGTAATTCACTTACTGAAATGAATACTATATTACTTATCGAGTCAGTAATGTTCCTTTCTCCTCGCATAAAAATCCAAATTAGAATTTTGGTGGTGGCCATATGAAATTTGGTAAGATTAACTTCGTGTTCTTTGATGGAGATAACACATCTGAATAATTAATACCAATAGCTTAATTTTATTTGTTTGTTTGACAATGATCTACAGCCCTTTGCACGTTTCTCGAAAATATATATGTCATGAAGGTCGATGTTCGTTTTAAACAGTTATTTGCAAGAAGTGGTTTCCTAGTGGGACTATGGTTGTGCAACGAGGAGTGAATTCAAGGCAGGAACATTTCTGATGACAAAGGATTAAGTCTTTGGTGTTTCTAGTATATTGGTTTCAAATTTTGGCACAAGGCCAAGAATTTCGGAGAAGGTGCTAAGTCGACTCTGGCGCTCAACTGGTACTTATTTTCAGTGACCCCGAAAGGATGTAAGGCAAAGTCGACCCCGGTGGTATTTGAACTCGGAACGAAAAGACAGATGAAATGACGTTAGGCATTTTGCACGGCGTGCAAACTGTTCTGCCAGCTCGTCACCCTATTGTCTCTTGTATATTAGTTATTAAATTCCTATGAGCATTCACTACTATATTAAGTAACATTGAAAAAAAAAGCTACACTATACCGGTTGATTAATGTTTATAGTGTTTTGGTAAATGAAAAGAGTGACTTTCCCTTGACACAATTTTAAAACCTGGTTAAGTTGGATTGATTATATTTCGATTCTTGATTTCACAGGTAAAAATGCTTGAATGTCAGTAAGTTTCTTTCTCTCTCAAAAAGAAACATAAATACTTAATCGCTACACTTTTAAATTCTTTTGTTTTTTGCAAGCGGAGAGGTGCAAGTTGATTACATCGACTCTAGTACCTGGTGATGGCACCTATTTTAACCATCCGGGAAAAAGGCAAAGTCGACCTCAGCTTTATTTGAACTCAATACGAAATGAGTCGGAATAAATACCGCAAAGCGTGAGTTTTCTTTGTCCCGACACACTAGTGACTCTGCCCGCCCCACATTCACATACCTCGTGTGTGTGTTGGCACTCCGTCGCTTACGACGTCGAGGGTTCCAGTTGATCCGATCAACGGAACAGCCTGCTCGTGAAATTAACGTGCAAGTGGCTGAGCACTCCACAAACACGTGTACCCTTAACGTAGTTCCCGGGGATATTCAGCGTGACACAGTGTGACAAGGCTGACCCTTTGAATTACAGGCACAACAGAAACAGGAAGTAAGAGTGAGAGAAAGTTGTGGTGAAAGA
>NC_068981.1:84459100-84460225 GCF_001194135.2 Octopus bimaculoides
AATGAACTAAACAAGTTTTTTTTTTGTGCTTGAAAGGAATAAAAAAAGAATATTTTAAATGAACAAATAAAATAATTTCTTTATCAAAAACAATTGTATCTCGAAACAAAACTGATGTCGCAAAAGTAAAACATGTTATCTTGGTGGACTGAGGGTGCGTTTGATATTGGGGAAACAACAAAAGAAAATGTTACAAAGTTTGTGAGAAAATTTTGTGAATACAATAAAAACATGAGGGAAATAATGGGAGAGAAAAATTCAGCCGTTGTGTGAAACATTGTAGTGAAGACAATACAGGATTGTACTGCGAGAGGAATGGGAGGGGTGAGTGGTGGGGTGGGCATTTGAGAGAAGGAATAGAGAACGTAGGAAGAAAAGACGGTGAAACAGAAAGCAGTAGTAGTAGTAGTGGTAGTGGTAGTAGTAGTAGTAGTGGTAGTGGTAGTGATAGTAGTAGTAGTAGTGGTAGTGGTAGTGGTAGTAGTAGTAGTAGTAGTGGTAGTGGTAGTGATAGTAGTAGTGGTAGTGGTAGTAGTAGTAGTAGTAGTAGTAGTAGTAGTAGTAGTGGTAGTGGTAGTGGTAATAGTAGTAGTAGTAGTAGCTTTGGAAGTGAGGTGGTGATTATTCTGTTTTTGAACGTGGCTATCAAATTTGATCTAGCTGACTTATGGATCAAGGGCGTTAGTTCCAGTCAGGTTAATCCACTCCAGTCTTTTATTGTTACAAAGACGGGCTATATGAAATGACTTGTTTTAATCCCGAGGAAAGAAGAAAGAAAAAGAAAAGAAGATCGTTAGAGCGTCGGCAAAAAATGGTATATAAAATTTGTTCCAGCTCTTTAGTAACTCTCTGAGTTCAATTCCTGCTAATGTCAACGTCATATTTCATTCATCAGGGATCGATGAAATAAAGCAGTCTTCCGCAACCGGTATGCCGCGGCACACTGGTGTGGCACGAAACGATGCTAGGTTCGCCGCAGTATAACCTGAATATAATTTTTCTCCCTATACTTTTAGTTATATCTTCAGTTCAGGTGTTCTCCCAAATTTGAACGGTAATTAAATAAATATTAATATTATATTATGTATGTATATATATATATACATATGTATGCATATATATATA
>NC_068981.1:84460550-84461679 GCF_001194135.2 Octopus bimaculoides
GTGTGTGTGTGTGTGTGTGTGTGTGTGTGTGTGTGTGTGTGTGACGTCGCGTATACCTGTATGTTTTAAGCGTGTATGTGAGTGTATCATGGACTGTAGTTTGCGTCGCAAGACATAAAGAGATATTATGAAAAGGTTTAGAAATTATGTAGTTTTACATGGTTAAAAAATGGTGGAAGACAGCTTAAGGATAGATTTTTTTATGATGAGATCTGTATTTAAAGGGAGATTGTAAGATAGGGAAGGAAATAATACTGGGAAAGGGCGAAAATAAGTGAAAATAGACGAGAAATACAAAGGGAATGAGGGTTCTAGATGTAATATGTAGAAAGAGAAAAGGAAGAGAATCGTAACTACGAAGGTACGCGCGGAAAACAGAGAGTGCACGCGATAAAACAAACTATTAAAAAAAAACATGTGATGAGAAATGACTAAAAGAAAAGCTTGGGAAACTTCGAGTGACTCAAAAAACGTCCGAGTAACGAGGATAATAAACATATTCGCTATAGCATAGTGATAGATAGATAGATAGATAGATAGATGGACGGACGAACAGATATATAGGCAAGTACACAGACAAACAGACAGACAGGTAGACAAACTGATAGATTGATAGATAGATAGATAGACAGACGGATGGATGGATTGACGGACGGACGGACACATATATAGGCAGGAACGCATAGACAAACGGACAAATAAACAGACAGACAGACAGGTAGACAAACATAGATAGATAGATAGATAGATAGATAGATAGATAAGAAAAAGAAAAAGAATGAAAGCAAGACAGAACGTATAAGTGAACGATAATTGGAAGAAAGAGAAAAAGAAGGGAGTGTAATGGAGCAATATGTGGAAAAGGGGGTGAGGAATAAAATTGAAGAAAGAAAACTAGGTGTGAAGGCAATTGTAGAGAAAAATAATCATTAACGACTGCCAGGAAATGAAGCTTTTGAATATGGCTAAAATAGGATCACCATCAAGAGAGAATTGATGTCGTTTGAAATATTGTCCGTCCTTGATGCCAAGGCTACCCAGCACCACCATTCCACCATCAGCGACAACAACTTTATCTTTATACATATATATATATATATATATATATATATATATATATATATATATA
>NC_068981.1:84461904-84466979 GCF_001194135.2 Octopus bimaculoides
ATATATATATATATATATATATATATATATATATACACAAACACACGCAAGGCAGCGTCTTTAGATTTTCTACAAAATCTGAAAATGAGAAAATGATGAGTAAAGAACAGAAATAAAACAGAAGCGGAAGATTCACGAAGATAAAACGGAAGGCGTTAACACAAGAAAGTGAACAACAGTCAATCGGGCTCGGGTCAAAGGGAGAAAAAGAAAAGCAGAGCATAATAGCTATTCTATTACTTCCAACATAACAGAGTTCCGATATTTTTTTTTCCTACTGATTCCAATAGCCGTGATTATTCCACAATGGCGGCTTTCTTTAGGTTTATTTCTTTACGTTGTTCAGTGAATTTTCCGTCGTTTCCGATATTATTTGATTTGAACATTGATGCCATGTGGTAGTGATGTTTGAATAGTGGCAGTGGACGTGGAATGAACGGTGTCAGGTTTGACAAGGGTGTTATGAAGAAGGAAAGCGTATTAGTTTGCTAGGCTCTTTAAACGACTAGCAAGCTAGTTTGCTGTATTTCGTTATCTCGGGTCATTACACCATAGTTGGTTGTCAAGCGAATTATTAAGAAACATTAAGGATGAAACAAAAAAAAAAAGTAAAGATATTACACGGGAAACAAGCTTCCGATCTGAAAAATGCAGAATAAATAAGTGATTATTAAGAGGGGTCAACAACAGAGAATAAAGAAAACAATATCCCCAGCCTCGAAACAAACATCAGAAACAATAGAAAAAAATAAATAAATTTGAATGAAGAAAACAAATAAATAAATGATAATAATTTTTTTTTGTTTTTTAAATCGAAGAAATTCAAACTACATTTCATGCACGCATATTTGTATGCAGTACTTTGGTTGTATGCATGCATGTGTGGATGCATGCACGAATGTATGTATATGTATGTATATATATATAAAGAGAGAGAGAGAGAGACAGAGACAGAGACAGAGACAGAGACAGACAGACAGATAGAGACAGAGACAGAGAGAGAGAGACAGACAGACAGACAGAGACAGAGAGAGACAGAGAGAGAGACAGACAGAGAGAGACAGACAGAGACAGACAGACAGAGAGAGAGCCAGGGCGACAGAGACAGAGGCAAAGAGAGAGATTGAGAAAAAGAGAGACGCACTCTCACATACAATTACATACACATATTTAATAATTACTTGACTGTTCCGTATGACAGTTTCGTAAGCGCTTCGGACGCGTCCATCTCTCCACATTATCAGAAGAGTATACACACATACATACACACACACACATGCATACATACACTCACATACACACATACATAAGTGCGTGCATATGTGTATGTATGTATGTATGTATGTAGGTACGTATGTATGTATGTATATGCGTGTGTGTACATGTGTGATTGCGTTGATACATGCATAGAAACGTACACGATACCTTTAGTAAAACTGAGAATGTTGAATGAAGAAAAATGTACAACAAATTCTAATTCTATAAAACTTTAGGTGTAGTAAGATTTATGCACGAGATCACTAATTTTCTTCATTCTTTAGTTTGTTTAATTATTTTTTGCTTTGTCTCAATCTCCTTCTGTAGTTAAGGAGCGTCACTTTCTAATATCTTTTGAATAATATAGCTATAGAAAATGTCTGTTTTTACTAATTAGTAACGTCCCTCTCCCTCCCTCTCTCTGTCTCTCTCTAACCCTATGCCCCTCTCTCTGTCCCTGCTCCCTCTCTCTATCCCTTCCTCTTCTCTGTATCCCTCTTCCTTCTCTTCTCTCACTGTTTCCAACCAATATTTGAAAAAGTTCAAAATACATTTTAAAGGAAAGTTTACTGTATTCTTACATACACAGGTACGCATGTACACATATACTCACAAGTGCAAACATAGAGGTATACACATATACGTATACAAGTTTGCACACACGATCACGCACTTATGTGCCTATACTTGGACGTACATAACATGTATGTATATATGTGTGCGTGTGTGTGTATATGTGTGTAAGATATCAAAATATCATACATGCATGCATACACACACACACACACACACACACACACACACACACACACACATATATATATATATATATATATATATATATCGTAAACTCGAAAAATTATTTTCATCTTAGCAACGTTGCAGTCGTCGTCGTCATCATCATCATCATCATCATCATCATCATCATAATCGTAACGATCATCACCATCATATTCATCATCTTCATCATCAAAAACAACAGTGGTATATATATAAAAGAAATTCTTCGTTATTCCTATTTACTCTTTAACTCATTCGGATTATGAATGTAGGAAGCCTTCAACCAAGTGTGGTGATACAATTAACTAATATCTAATGATGACCTCAGAGTGCGAAGCTGAATTAATATGGGATTGTTAACAACTATTTGTGGTGATTTCTGCGGCTAGCCCCTTCAAGGTGATATCCCAGTATGACCGCAGTTCAATCACTGAAACAAGAGTAAAAGAATAAAAGAAAAAAATAATCATAATTTTCCAGCGTCCATCAGTGGTTTTACGAAAGTTTCTAAATCTAGTTACTACATTACTGCAAACAACAGTTAAAACTATATACATTCGACGGATATTTGTCCTCATCTTCTTTGTTGTTAACACAACGTTTCGGCCGATATATCCTTCAGCCTTCTTCAGGTGTCTTGGGGAAATGTCGAACCTGAAGAAGGCCGGAGGGTATATCAGCCGAAACGTTGTGTTAACTACAAACGAGGTAAGGACAAATATCCGTCGAATGTAAATAATGTAAATAATGCACATAACTCCTCATCTCTTAAATATAGAACTATAGTTAGAACTATATTATCAAGTACACAATCCAAGAATCCAGTAATTTGCAGAGTTATCTACCATGATTTCTCGGCTACTGCATGATTGCAGCTAATCCATAATGTTTTACAGACCTCAGCATTTAATGAATCACTAAAAGAACTGGAAAGACACAAGGTGTATAAAATTGATAATGTTTTGAATCCCGACACATTTTTTTTTTTTGTGTGTGATATTTACTCTTGTGTGTTAATAAAGCTTATCTTTGCACACTTAAACTTATGGAGCATACAACTCAGGCAAAATTATGCAATAGATTTTATACGCAGGAGTGTTGAAAAGTCCTTGGTTTTAAGGGTGTCGAGAAAGGTCTGATTGAAGGCCCAACATTCCGAGTTCTTTTAGAAGGATTAGAAAATCTGAAGGACAGTTACAATAAGTGTGTGAATCTGAGAGGGGAATATTCTTTTATTCATTTATTCTTTTACATACGTAATTGCATAGATAGATATGTTTGTACCTATGTCTATATTTGTATATCTATGTATATATGCATGCATAAGCAGGCATGATTATGGGGTTAAGTCGCCTGGCAATAACATAGTTTTGGGTCCAATTTTGTTACTCCCCGTCTTAAGCGTTAGGCAGACGGAAACTGTGCAAAGGCTCATGTGTATAGATTAGCATGCGCATGCGTATGTGTGTGTGCGTGTTTTCATGTGTTTCGTACAAATAACCAATATTGTTTTAAAATGATAATTTTAGCCGCTCCATAATATCTACACACATATAAAATATGATCTTTGACTGCAGTGCCACAGCATGACCATTTCTATGATTGAAACAAATAAAAATATTTCAGAACGAATGTATACATGTAAATAATCTCGAATTTAATCCTATCTTCGAATGAACCAGTTTTGTATTTTTTCTTCAATCTCTCTCTCTCTCTCTCTCTCTCTCTCACTCACTCACTCTCCCTCTCTAATATCTTTAATTTAATAAAAATCAAAAATGTTTTAACGAACTACCATTTTAACTGTTGTAATCAACTCATAGTTTCACTGGCAAACTGAATGTAATTTCTTCCTGACCGATGGTTATAATACAGAAAGAAAATAAAACAATATTTATTTATTATTCCATTTATATATTCGAAATGTAAACTTAATGTCTTTCATTACGATGTACCCGAATCAAATTCTGCTCTCAGCATCATTGATCCCTTTAAGCTCTTTGCATTTTCACCGCGTCTCGTTCGAGTCTGTTAAACAAATACAATTTTCATCTGACTCTCTGAAACAATTACCACATGCAAAGATTTCGATGAACGTTCAAATATACGGTCGAACATGTTTATTTATTTAGTTAGTTAGTTAGCTAGTTATTTACTTGTTTTATTTATTTAATTTCCCTACTGCATATTTTAGGTCCGTTAAACATTAACAATGTAAACCAACCCTTCCAAACCGATTATGAAACGAAAAGGTTTCAATAAACGGTCAAATAAAATGTCGCATTTTATTTGTACTTTGGTTTTGCTTTTTTTTTGTGTGTGCATTTTGTTTAATTTTGACATACATACGTATTATTATTATCATTATTATTATTATTATTATTATTATTATTATTATTATTATTATTTAAAATGTATGTGATGGGTCATTTACTGTCTGTGAAAATAAAATAAACCAAAAACATATAAAATATATATATAAAAATACAGAATTATGAAACTGTCATAACTGACGTGAAAATAGGGGTCATACTATACAGGTTTCCTTTCCCGAAATTATGAATATTCAGATAAACTTGGGAGTTGTATAAGTGTGTGAATGTAAACACACGCACATTATAATCCTAACTCTTTCCATTGCCTGCCAATGAAATGTATATGTTTTAATTTTATTTTTTCTACACCCTACCGCACTCGCCCGCTTATCGTTTTGTTTCATATATCTTTTTATTGACATCCTCTTCAAACTGAATGTGAAATTAACGTCGTTTTATGATGGGTAGGAAAGTTTCAATAAAAATAAAACACCCCTTAAAACTGTCAGATGAAAACAGCAAGCTATATACATACATAGTACATACATACAGATATACATACATTCATTCATTCATACATACATACATAAATGCATACATAAATGCATATATGTGTGCGTGTATGTATAAATGTACGTATATGTGTGTATGTGCATGTATATATGTATATATATATATGTATATATATATATATATATATATATATATATATATATATATATA
>NC_068981.1:84467585-84469043 GCF_001194135.2 Octopus bimaculoides
ACACACACACACACACACACACACACACACACACACACACACACACACATACATACATACATATGGCGGCGCATCAGCACGGCCGCAGCTCTGAGCTGAAACTATAAAAAAAAATAAAATAAAATAAATATATACATACAGGCATACATACATACATGTATGTATACATACATATATACATACATATACGTACACATATTATACGTATGTGAGTGCGTTGCACACACTTATAAACACGCGAAAGTAAATGCGCAACTACACACGCACATTAAGCGAAGAGTAAAAGAGCACGCAATGCTTAAATTGGAATAAATTATGAATCGAATATAAGGGTGGGTAAGCGAGAAAGAGATGCAGTAGATCTGTTTTAGGAAATAGAATAACGATTTGAGAGATGGATCACTGAAAAGTAAATAAATAGAAAAATAGCATTGCGCATATTAAGCGGAAGTAGCTTCAAGCCCCATCAAAATAATGTCAACCGAGAGTGTGCATCAGGATATGAAGACAATAAAAACATAAAAAAGAGAAAATTTAAGTCTGTGAAAGGGGCAAGTGTGCGACATTGAGCCGTTTCCGGACAGACGTTTAAAGTCGAATAGATGTGCGCTTTACCGTTACTCAATGTCGCGTTGCATTTGTTATTGCTGTTATGTTTTTTGTTTTTATTTTTCGTTTTTTTTGTTGTGGATTTTTTACTTTTTTTTTTTTTGTTCATATTGTTATTGTCGTTGTTACTAATGTCGCTGTTGTTCTTAATTTTTATTCTCGAAAAAAAAAAAAAGAAATGAGTAGGGAGTCAAGTAGTTTGTTGACTAAGGGCGAGGTGATTGCTTACTAAAACACAAAGGGTGAGAGTTTAATTGCTGGTGCAATTAATTTGTTAACAATTTCTTATCTGTTATCATTTATATTGTTTCAGTCATTGGACTGCTGCCATGCTGGGGCAATGAGTTAGATGATTTAATCGAGCAACTTAACCCTAACACTAATATGTTTTTGTTTCTGTTTTCAAGTCTTGTACTTATTCCATCGATCTTATTGACAAACAGCTAAGTTACGGAGACATAAAAGAGATCAACATCGGTTGATTGGTGGGGGAGGGGAGAATAAAAACACAGGCACTCACACATAAATGTCTATCTATCTTTCTATTTAGATCTATACCTATATGTATATATTCTTTTCTATTCTAGGCACAAGGCCCGAAATTTAGGGGGATGGGGCCAGTCGATTAGACCGACCTCAGTACGCAACTGGTACTTAATTTATCGACTCCGAAAGGATGAAAGGCAAAGTCGACCTCGGCGGAATTTGAACTCAGAACGTAAAGACAGACGAAATACCGCTAAGCATTTCTCTCAGGTTAACTATGTCTTCAAATTTAGCCTCTCGAGGTTATTCAAGAAGTGAAAAAATTTCAGAATTGGGCAATATTTATTTAAACATGGATGTGTT
>NC_068981.1:84469053-84475132 GCF_001194135.2 Octopus bimaculoides
CTCTTACGTGTTTGTGTGTGTGTGAGTGCGCGCGCGCGTGCATGTGTGTGTGTGTGTGTGTGTGTGTGTGTGTGTGTGTGTGTGTGTGCATGTATGTATGTATGGATCAATGGATGGATGGACGAGTGCCTGTGTGCGCGCGCGCGTTTATGCATAAGCATGTATTTGGAGATATAGAACACTTATGAAATAACCTTAAAACATACTATTACTGAATTTTCACTTCTATTAGAACAGTTATGCATTAAGCGTGCTATTTGATCCAGAAGTAGCTCTCATGTAATATTTAGTGAGATATAGCGACTTATGAGTATTTCCAAAATGAAATCTATATTCATGACATGTAGGCACGCGGTATTTTGTTATGCAACCATAATGTACTATAAAGTATATTAAACACTTTTATAAGTCACTTTCCCGTTCTACTGTGTTAGCAGTGTGCTTTACATTACTTGTTAAGGCTATCTCTAGATACATTCTGTAGAAATTATAGCCAACACTGATATTTGTTACGACGTTTCGTATCCGAGACGTCAGATGTAAACAAACAATGATTAAAGACACCCATTACGTTCCGATCACTTTGTTTGTCTTCATCTGACGTCTCCGATACGAAATGTCGTAACAAAAATCAGGCGCTGGCTATAATTTCTACAGACTATAGCTAGAGATGACCTAAACGTCACATCTATATTGATCGCGAAATTTTCACGATCCGTTTATCACAATTTTCCTTTCATTTAAAAAAAAATCTATTATTTATTCATTCTTCTTTTTATATATTTTATTTATTTTACTTCCGTTGATATCTCTAGCCTCGATATACGGTTATTGCCTTCGTTTCATTTATATTTTAAATTTATGTTGCGCGAGAACATTGATTGCTGGTCATATTTAGATTGTACTGTGCAGGCTTCGGATGGTGTTTAAATGCTGTCTGCTCCAGCAGAAACAAAAAATGGTTACACTTTTCTCGATTGGAATAACTGTAGTAATTGCTTTATTGTAAGGTTTTCAACATCGGACATCAAAATGCACTTAGGTGAGAACTGGACTCAAAGCTTGTCTGACATCTCTCCAGCTTTGCTAATTCCCTTATTTTCAATCTTTTTACATTTATATTTTCCTAATATTGACATAATGCTAGCAGTTTTGAGGAGAAGGGCAACTCGATTACAGCGACAGTGGTAATTTACCACCCGAAAGGAACAAAAGCGAAGATCTACGTCAGCAAGATTTGAACACAGACCGTAGAAGAGGAACAAATGCCGCTAAGCCATTTATCCGACGCACTAACAACTCTGCTTTTTCACCGCCATTAACGTCGATTGCATCGGCCGTAGCACGTTATTTTATCGAGTCCCGATGGATGAAAGGTGATGTTGACCTTGGTGGAATTTAAACTTAGACTGTAAAGATTAACTCTAAAGTATAAATATCCAGCTTTCTAACGATTCTGCCAGCTCGTCGTCTTATTTTGCATTCATAATATTGGTTTCAAATTTTGGTACAAGGCCAGCAATTTCGCAGGAACGGAGTAGGTCGATTACATCGACCCCCAGTGCTCATTTAGTACTTATGTTTTCGACCCCGAAAGGATGAAAGGCGAAGTCGACCCTCGGCGGTATTTGAACTTACAACGTCAGGCTGAACGAAATGCCACCAATCATTTTGCCCGACATGCTTATCGATTCTTATTTCTTTACTGCCCACAAGGGGCTACACACAGAGGGGACAAACAAGGACAGACACATGGATTAAGTCGATTATATCGATCTCAGTATGTAACTGGTACTTAATCGACGGCGGAATTTGAACTCAGAACGTAGCGGCAGACGAAATACCGCTAAGCATTTCGCCCGGTGTGCTAACATTTCAGCCAGCTCACCGCCTTACTTTTTACATTCATAATATTAATATTCATGTTCTTCTAACTGATGGAATATAAGTTATCTTTCGTATATATACACCGACATTTCAGCATGTTGAATATCAAAGACACACATGCACACACGCATACATGTGTATGTACATGTGTGTTGTGTGTGTGTGTATACATACGTACATGCATATATATATATATATATATATATATATATATATATATATATATATATATATATATATCTTAATATATCAAATACCCTGTCTGTGTGTGTGTCCTCAATGCTCGCTCAAACCTCTGGATCAATCTGTACTATACTTGGGGTACATAAATAATTTGACTTTGGAAAGAATAATACGGTCTTGAATTTTTTTATTAAGAATAAGTAATATTGCTCTATATATAAAGATTCACTTCTTCAAATCTTTTTCTCAACTTCCTGTGTTTGAACTTCCTGTCTTTGGCGTCCTAACCTTTATAAGTCAACAGTTGTCCCCTTTTTATGCTGAAGTCTTTATGTTTAGAATTAGTTACATATTCCCGGCCTGTCGCCGTAAACTCTTTATAAATTGTTGGTCATGTATAAATCTATGCTCATGTATTGTAAGCAGTTGTCTGAATAATCAGTGAGGCGATCTTTGGAACGTGTTACTTAGCTGTGTTATATTCAATGTAACAGACTCGAAACAATAGTGGTTAATATATCTTAAATACCGTTGGTTTCTGCTATTTTCTGACGCCACTTTACTATCAGACATTGATTCATCTCATTCAATAAGTTGGACGAAGGAAAATATAAATTAGAATACAATTTAGTAGACTGATATAAGAAACAAAGTAGAAAAACGTTTTATGTAAACTTTGTTTCTGAAACCAACTGAAAAGCTGATATGACAAGACCTGTGCTACGAACGGTAGTATTACCATAATAATTGTTTAGAAAATAGAACCCAAGACTTCTTTATTGTTTGATAGTGAATGTATGTACGTATATATGTATGCATATGTGTTTAGTGGATGCAAGCTAAAAATAACTGGTTTGCCTATATGCTTTTTTTGAGTTTATTACTTGTCTATGACCTTGTGGTGAAAATTATTGAGCGTAGACGTAGCGTTCTATTTAAGACGGAAAATAGAATTTCTTAGATACCACCTCATTAATGGAGATTATGGGTTTCGTTTTATGCTAGAGGTGCGGCAGTTAAGTACTTTGATAAAAGAGACATGACATGCTAACAGATTTATGAAGCTTTATTTTGATTCCCTGATTACGTAAGTACCTATTTGTGCATCTTGTGAAAGTAATAAATCTAAAGGTTCTGAAGAAAAGTAACCTACACCATAGAGGCCAAAGTTGAGTTATTTTTTCAGGGAGATTGAAATGTTCACCGCATTTGACAGCGTTAGCACACCAAATCTGAGGAACATCTTTGGAGATGAAAGGGGGCGCTTTGCAGGTGTGTGATTGACTTTCTACAAAGCAGTTTCTCGTAAGGTTTCAGAAAACGTGAGAAAATGCAAATGATTTTTTTCTTTCTTTTATAAATTGTAATTTATTTCTGCATCAGGGTCCCATATTTCATTAGTTTGCCTGAAACACACTGCGGATTTTATCCACTCAATTACAAGCAACGAGAGGAAGCTGACGTAAATGAGAAATTAAACGTGAGTAACATTTTAAAGAGACGAATAGAGAAAAAAAGTAACATTTGTTTAACGTCTGTTTAATTTTGTTGTCAACTTCTGAATTGTTAGAAAACAGCTACTTTTAAATCCATTCCTCTTTGGGCGCTTGTTTCGAGGCTGCTCTGTGTTTTTAAACAATCTAATGTATGTTGCTCAAGAGCAAGAGTACCGTGCGGAGGAGTAAATAGAATATTTAAGTAAATATAAAATTTTAATTGTAAATTAAGCAATACAGCAAAGTATCATTGCCTTTGACAACGCACATGCTCAAAGTTTGTTGTAAATTAGCTGCTTTTGTATTTGATATAGTGAAACAAGACATTCTTATTTATTAAAATTACACCTTTAATGACGAGGATAAATCATTATCTAAATGGTAATTACTGGCCACAAAATGCAGAAGTGACAACAACAGAATATTAATTGATTAAGATCCTTTAATTAAAGAAACTCGTATTAAGTGAGTATGGTTTTAACAGTACAGTAAGAACGCCGCACAAATTTCGCCATGAACCTCACCAATAATATAGACATTAATGTGCCTGACATATTTTAGAAAGACTAGGGATAAGTATAAGCTTTCATGAACAATTACAGTGTGACGTAACAAACATACAAGAATGTCTATGGAAAATAACATGAACGCCTGCTACATCAATATTTAGTATTACCTAGTATAAATTAGGGCAGGGAGCTGGTAGAATAATTAGCACACCTGGCAAAATGCTTATAGCGGCATTTTTTCTGTCGTAACATTCTGAGTTCAAATTTCATCGAAATTGACTTGGCCTTTCATTCTTTCAGAATCGACAAAATAAGTACGAATTGAGCATTGGTTCGATTTAATCGACTTATCCCCTCTAAAAAAACTTGCTGACCTTGTGCCACAATTCGAAACCAATATTAAATTGCATACATGATGTCAAAAGTAGGGAATTTTGATTAAGTAAAATTACACTCTCAAGGATGACATCTATCTTTATCTAAATGACAAACACTGATTCAAAAAATGCAGAAGGAACAACCCTGCAATTTTAACTAACTACAATTAATCAATCATTAAAATGCGATGGGGCATGCATCTGATCTTCCTGAATGTAGTGTAAGAATTCTAGTCATGTTTCAGTCTTTGTAGGACTCTTCAGGAAGCATAGTCTAACGGTATCAGAATACGCGTATATACTTTTTTGGTCTTGGATGAATGGTGTAATTGCATCAACTGCGTTACATAATATTGATGTTGGTATTTAATCACAAACATTACGTCATTTCAATTAACAAACGATTGCTTGTTTCTGAAAAAGCTCTTCTCGACCTGATCTGCTTAAAATACCAGCTAAATATGTTTTAAAGCACATCTTACCATCTCAATAACAGAAGGATATATTGCATAATGTAATCCTAGATATGTTTCTGACACATGATAGAATGATCAACGATAATAAACCTTTCATAAGGTTTTAGCGAGAATAAATAATTGCTTGGTTTATGCAACTAATTTGGTTATTTTAATGCCTTTATGCTGTTTTAATGGCCTAATGCAACTAAAACATCAAACTGAAGAGACTAGTACGACAAAATAAAAAAATTTAAAAAAAAAACGTTAAAATCACTATAATCTTACCATAAGTGTTTAAGGTGACCAGCTGGCAGAATCATTTGCATGCCGATCAAAATGCTTAGCGGCATTTCGTCCGTCCTCACAATCTGAGTTCAAATTCTGCAGAGGTCGACTCTGCCATTCATCCTTTCAGAGTCGATAAAATGAGTAGCAGATGAGCACTGGGAGTAGATGTAATCGACTTACCCCATCCCCACGAAATTGCTGGCCGTGTGTCAAATTTTGAAATCAATATAATGCAGGTTCTCGAAAAGATTTTATGGAAAAAGTGATCTCAGAAAATGCTTCGTTATGAGAATTTCAAGTTATTTCCATAATCTTAAATAATTCTTCTGATTTCTTCCATAATATATAAACATAATTAGTACTTCATATATTACTTAAGTATCTAAATCCAAAGATAACGAAAAACAAGAGACAAGGAGATATTTTTCATTCAGTGCCTGAGGTGTTGCAAATTATGAGAATATTCCTTTTTAAAGGAAGATCAAACATAGAGAGACGAAACGTACCTATTAGAAAATATTTATACCCTTGATTAAAGTCTGATAGTGCGATAACAGAGATTAACAGTAACGATAATCAGATGACTAGATTTAAAGATAATCAGTGTGTGTGTGTATGTGTGGGTATGTGACCGGTGCCTTTTGTTTGTATACTTACTCAATCATTTCTAAGTTTAACTGAGTTTGGTTATCTTCGCTGATGAGTTCTAAGAAGATTAGAACATGCGCTTTAGTTTTGCAAATTGCCTTTCCAAAGAAGGTACATTCCTTAATGCATTGCATGTTTATACACCAGAGAATTGATCTCCATTCTTTGTTGTTTTTAGACTTACTTGCAAAAACATATTCAGTTAAGTTGTTCGACTGATATATGAGAGCCTG
>NC_068981.1:84475628-84476577 GCF_001194135.2 Octopus bimaculoides
ATATATATATGTATATATGTTGTATTTGCGGATGGTCATGTTGCCAGTTTAGCCAATAAATAAATATATTTATTTATATATATATATATATATATATATATATATATATATGTCTTGCTAAATTCTAGGTGTCGTTTCGCTAATCACCTCCGTTTCAATTGCAGAGAGTTTTCGGACCTGGAACTTTTATTTCCGCTTTATGAGTGGTACCTTGTATTTGGGTTCAAAATTCTGGAAAAGGTTCTTTGAAGAATAGTGGCGTTGATTTAAAACAGACGATTGTTACTGATTACGTACGCATGCACACACATACACACACTCAAACACACCTACAGCCATACACACACACACACATATATATGTACATAGGTATATGTAAATATATATAAAGATACATTCATACATACATACATACATACAAACATGCATAGAGAGATGCGAATATGCGCAATCATACACACATACATATATATGTATATGTAAATACATATTTTTGTATACATAACTAAATGAATAGATATTCGAATATATTTATATAGATACTATTATTATTAATCATAATCAATAGTAAAATGAATAATAATAACAATAAAAGCCGATAAATGGCAAATCCAAAATTTTATAATCAATTTACAATTATAATAGCGTACATGCGGGGCCAGCAATACTTTGAAAATCAGAATCAAAAACTCACCCAAGAAAATCACCAATCACTGGGAAAATAACAAGCACACCAGAAATCGGGCTATGAGAAAAATAATTAACTCACCATCTCGGCGGAGCCCGATTTCTTTTGTCCTTGATATTTTTCCTGTGATTGGTGGGTTTTTTGGAGGACTATCGGACTCTGGTTGTCACAACAATGCTGGCACCACGTGTGCCTTACTATAATTATGTATGTATGCTTATATATATATATATATATATATATATATATATATATATATAT
>NC_068981.1:84481728-84488519 GCF_001194135.2 Octopus bimaculoides
GATAGATAAATAGACAGACAGATAGATAGATAAATAGACAGACAGATAGATAGATAAATAGACAGACAGATAGATAGATAAATAGACAGACAGATAGATAGATAAATAGATAGATAGATAGATAGATAGATAGATAGATATACACACAATATACTGATGGAATCAATAAATGTAGTCCATCCAGGGAGTGATGAATATCATTTACTATACACAAGATTTAAATTTGTGCAATGCTATTACTTTCAGGCCGTTAAAGCACGATAATCCGACAGGTTTGTATAACGTGCCGTATGCTTCAAAGCCATATTTCAGACTCAAATATACAGCATGACTGGTCTCTGAGGAAGAAAAAAAATTAAAAGCCAGAAATGACGCTAGTATTTGAGAAAAAAAAATGAATGAGAAAAGATGAGGCAGATGAAAGGAATAAGTAGAATGAGAAGAAAGGAAATTAAGAGTTGCGTCCCTTCCACCAGTTGGAATCAGAATTGATATGATTGGTGTAAATTAATTAAATGGTCTAAGGGTCAAAGTTTGTTAGACCGCATGATTAAATCCTGAGAGATTAGTGTTTTCCAGTTCAATAAAAGAAATTTGTATTGATGCATGCATTTAATAAAAAAATTCTCAGATCTAGAATGTAGCAGGTCAGCAGAATCTTAAGATTTAAAAAATGATATATTTTGGTTGAACAAAGCCATTCACGTATAGCGTGGATCCTTCCATAATGCTCCACTTGATGATTTGTAGTATGTAGTTGACATTCAGGCCCCAGATATGGCATGTTAACTTGGTAGCTTTCTTCTTAGCCACGTGTTGGAAAGGAGAAGCTATGCATCCACACATGCATTTGCATATATTAAAGCCAATATGTGAATTGGAACATACAATTATATAAAACAATTTGTGTAAAATCTCATATTCGTACGTATATAGGAAAATCATGGAGAATTAAATATATGAACACAAATATGTGCATGCTTATATAAGGATTTGTGAGCAGATATATATAAACACGTATGCACAATACTACAAACGCAACATCAAACAAAGATATATATATATATATATATATATATATATATATATATATATATATATATATGCATACATATATATATATATATATATATATATATATATATACAAGTAGCATTTACTTGTATATATACAAACATACAAATAGATACAAGAAGTAATAACAATGTAATTCCTAATATGTCCGTGTATATATAGTTGTGTGTGTACAAATACACACACATACACAAACACACAGACAGACAGAGACAGACAGATATACACAATTGTTAATCTTGTCGAGAGTGCTTTTCATATGTGAATATATATTATTCACATACGTGTATGCGTTTTTATACTGTATGCATGTATACGTATATGTATATGTATATACACATAACTTACCGGGTATAAGGAAAGTATCAAAGGTATATATACTTTTAAAGATAGTTACCTTTATTCCAAACTATATCCTCAAAACTTTCGAGAGCTGTATTGAAAACGGTTTTGGTTTTGGTTTCTGATGATGGCGTACCACAGGTTTGTACAGCTCATCTATCTTCAATTTTATCTACTGTCTCGTCTGTTTTCTACTTCAATAGCATTTTTTTTCTTTGTCTTTTCTTTGTTAATATTTTTTCTGCTAAAGATAGTTACCTTTATTCCATACTATATCCTCAAAACTTTCGAGAACTGTACTGAAAACGGTTTTGGTTTCGATGCAAAATAGAGAAGGAAAAACGATACATGCACGTTGTCTCCCACCTTTCAAATCACTCTGTGATGCCCGCATTAATTTTGCCTGTTGTCGTTTTCCTGACAGCAAATTGACTTTAATAACTCTGTAAAACGTATGTTTGCCTTTACCGACCATATTTTGATATGTTCCCCAATTGTTAATAATAACTTTTAGTGTTATGAATAGCGTCTCTCAATACTTTTCCAACTTGTTCTTCGGCTCACATTTTACTAGAATGGTTTATTAGTCCAATTTTTCTGTCGTTTGTACATCACATCATGTCTCACTTTTTGGAAAAGAGTTGAAAAAGTATTTAATCTAATCATTTCGTCGTAAATTTGAGTTCCATCTTTTTGTGCACAGATTGAATAATATCAATATGGCTTCTTCATAATTTTTTTAAGTTCTGAAGTTTTATCATTTAGACCACGACTTTCGATCATTTTCAAACTTTTCGTAACTTTTTTTTTTTTTTGTTCCTTCAGACATTATAAGTGTTAGCATCTCTTTGTGTAGCATAATTTTGATTTCCACCATCATAATTAATTTCTTTTTGATTAACATCTGTTTTTGTCTTGCATACGATGTAGCAATATACTCTCCTTCTTTCTTTTATATCTTACCCTTCATAAAACATATAACCATTTTGTTTTTGATAGCATCATTTCTGGGTGCAAATTTTCTTGTTATAGATTCACTGTTTTGTAAATGTATTTAATAGTGTGTTTGCCATTGAATTTTTCAATCTGATCACAAATGTTTTTGTTGTTTTAATGCTTATCTTTTTTCATAATGGTTTAAATTTCATGGCTCATCTGATGATATCGTTCTCGAGATTCTGATGATGGCGTACCACAGGTTTGTACAGCTCATCTATCTTCAATTTTATCTACTGTCTCGTCTGTTTTCTACATCAATAGCATTTTTTTCTTTGTCTTTTCTTTGTTAATATTTTTTCTACTAAAACCGCATTTTCAGCTAGATTCTACATCTCTTCTCGGTGGCTTTGTTTATTACTTTGCCAAAGTTGCTGAAATCTGTTTTTATTTCAACATTATATTCATTTGGAATGTTTACACGATCGTATCGCTTTGGGGTTTTTCTTTTTGTTATTTTTTTAAAACATTGTGTTATAGCTATTAAGACACAATTTAACTTCGCAACAAGTTGATGGTCAGCACATGGAAATTTCTTTAAAATATTTTTTCTTCCCTGTTCAACTTCTCTTCCGTTAAGAATCTTACTATCACGAGAATTCTAAGTGTAAATTCGTCTGTGGTGTTGGTTAAACCATGGTTTTAGAAATACAAAATTGATTGGTTTACAGAATTTTCTTGATCCTAATGCCCAAACTGAAATTGCTAAACTTTTTACAAGTTTTCATATCTCCACATTTATGGCCAAATATGGGAGCGTTGTCGTATCTTGACTATGTTAAGCCTAGCAGAGCTCGCGCTTTCCACGACAGACACACAGACGCAGGCACAAACATACACTCATTCACTCTCTCTCTCTCACACACACACACACGTGTATGTGTTTGTATAGATGTGTTCACACAAGTATGCATATATTTCACAAGACTGCAAAAGTAAATAAAGCTGATGATAAAAATTATCTTTCACCTGCAGGAGAAGAAACCTCGTCATCTCGTTCATAACTACTCCTAATTTAAATTTAAAGCTACTTGAAATGTTCTATGTAGAAAGCAATGTGTTCTAGTGTGTAGGCACAAAGATCGCCAAGTTCAGCAGGATACAAGGTTGCAGTATAAGTGAAATGGAGAGGCTTCACACAGCTACTGAATCTATGCTTCGAATTTACCTTATATAAAATGTGTACAAAGGTAGTCGTTACATTAAGATGTATTCTATTGTTTATTGCGCACCCTCTTATGTCTTCTCGAAATTATCACGCTCCACGAAGAAAAGAATCTGGATATCCGTTATAAGATCTGGCTTTCATTTAACAGATATTTGAATTTTTTTACTACTGAGGGTTTTGCGAAACGAATGGTCGAGCTAAAGTAATACATTTGATAATATTTAGGCCGCAAAAATGAAGGCATTACTTTTATTATTATTATTATGTTGTTTTTTTTTTCTTCTTTCTTCAAATTTTCTTCCATTTCTCGCCGAGTGTTTTCCGTACACCTAGGACAGAGAAGCTCATTGTATGCATTCCCAGTTTACACACGCAAATTCACAGGTAAAATATGTATTTAAAAAAAATTAATAAATAAATAAATTCATGAATTGATGTTGTTTTCACAGCGATAATGCTCTTCTCAGTACATGGGTCGTTCCAGTTAACATGATTTTTTGCACTTCTTGTAGGGATGGCAAGCCTGGTATCATTTTTGAATAAGTTTCACTACCTTTTTTTATTATTCTTAGAGATCCTACAATCACTGGTACGGTAGTCGCCTTGAGATGCCACATTTTTTCAATTTCTATTAGTGTTGTGTAAACGCCCCCAGGCGATAAGTAGGCTAGTCCAATACGTATAAATAGCTAAAGGAAAAGTGCCGAGCAGAGCAGAAGAGCGCAAGAGCGCAAGAGCGCAAGAACGCAAGAGCGCAAGAGCGCAAGAACGCAAGAGCGGGAGGGCGAGACGGAGCCGTCCAGAATTCTTCCAGTTCTTCTACTGCTGGTGCTGCAGTAATGTCTATTTTATTTTTACCCAGTTCTTGGTAGAGTTTTTTGAGGTTGGATTTGAACTGTTTGTTTTGTTCAAAGAAACGTTGGCGTTTCTCATACCGGTGGATCCTTTGTGCTTTGGCAAGGATATCTTGCTTTAGCTTTTCTTTTGCCTCAGGTAAGTCTTTTCTGTAATGTATTTGTACAGTATTTGTACAAGACATCCCGTGAAGAGATGGTCTATTGTTTGTCAAATTTATCGCAGAATCTGCATTTAGGGTCAGCACCGTTTTGAAGAACATTAGCCGGGTAGTTTTTCGTAAGAAAGCTTCAGTTTCTGCTTTCAGTCCTGAGCTTCTCAGCTACTACTGATGGGTTGTTGCTTGATGTACATCAGCATTTCGACTTCGAAGTATATATTGTCCATGCAGAGCTTCTGGTTCCACCTCCCCTCAATTTGCTCCTGCCGTTGTTTTTTGCAGTATGTTTGATCCGCTTTGCTTTTTTCGTGGCAGTGGTTTCAGATTCTTCATCTAATTCAGGTTTAATCCCAATTCCCCTGCGAATTTGGAAGCTTCCTTGACAAAAGAATTTTATTTTTATACTTTCGTGTTTGCACACCAACCGCAACATCTAGCTAAGTACTTGTTCATTGCTATTGTGGAAATCTTATAGTACAGTTCTACCTACATCATTCCTCTGTCCATTACTTCTAGATAGGTACAGACGATCAACGTCTGCTTTTGGGTGGTGCATGTTCTTAGCTGTTAGTAGTTTTCTTGTCTTCTTGTCTAGCGTTGGAGTTCTGTAAGATTCCAGTTAATGATGTTAAAACTGTATGGAACTACTTGAAGTGCCAGAGTGTTAATGGCTTCGATGTGATTTTTGGGGTTGAGTTCAGTTTTTAGTATGAGTCGTATTTTTCTCTAATAAGCCCTTCGTATTTTTTCCTTCATAGTAGCATGTTGTATATCGTCTCCTTCCTTTATCCCCAGGTATTTATAGCTTCCTTGTGGGTCAAGCTCCTTGATGATAGCGTCGATATCTAATTTAATGGAAGCTGTTTGCTTGAGCTTGTCTCTTACAAAAGTTGTTTTATCTCACTTATCAAGGCCAAAATCCATCCCAAATGTCATTGCTGAACTCTTTAACACTTGTTAACAGCCCTGCTAGCTCTTCGTAATTTCTAGCAAATAATTTCAGATCATCCATATAAAACAAATGATTTATTATAATATCATACATTTTCAACTCATACCCGGTGTTACTCAGCTCGTCTGGGAGTGGGATCAGTGCATGCAAAAGAGTAATGGGGAGGAGTCACCTTGAAAGCTTCCTCGTTTGATGTTGATGTTATTAGATTGACTCATCCCATTACTATAGTTGAGAAATCATTATTATTATTATTATTATTATTATTATTATTATTATTATTATTATTATTATTATTATTATTATTACGGAGTGAGAGATTAGCGCATGCAATCAAAGTGACACTGGGGTACAAATATACGAAGCCCAATATCCCCGTCTGATAACGTTACATCAGACTACCCGTCTGATAACGTTACACCAGGCACATCCATCACAACCATTTGTGCGCGACATGGTAATCTCATATCAAGATAAACAACGCATGACCTTGCAGGTGGGGCCCAGTTAGAATTTTCTTCAGGTCGAGTAACCCAGCCTACTCAAAAGGTTCCTGAATAAGGTTTGTTTTAATGATGATAAAAAAAAACATCCATGTTTCTAGAGGTGAATTATTTAAGCCCCACAAAATTCCTTTCAACACATGGTTATGATTCTCCTCCAGTGCTTCTGCTCATGATCAGAGATGCATATATCGTCAGCCACTAAGAGACATGTCCAACTGGTTATGATCAAACAATTGACAAGCAAATCTATGGTATTGAGCAGTATATTTGTTGTAGCACATCTTTTATACCAAGACAAAGCAATGTACATGATATCGCTTCCAATCAATTAAGATCAAAAGCCATGAGAACCACTGCCTGGTGCTGTATCAGGACATTGCTGCTACTGTTGTTGTTGCTGTTGTTGCTGTTGTTGTTGTTGTTGTTGTTGTTGTTGTTGTTGTTGTTGTTGTTGTTGTTGTTGTTGTTCTTGTTCTTGTTCTTGTTCTTGTTGTTCATATACGCACAACAGATTAGACTGTTGGAAAAGAAAATTTCCTACAATCAGGCTACAAGTAACCTTAGATGCCAAGAACTCTCCTAAGTATCCTAGCTGTCCCCAATAACACTGTTTTCTGGAGCTTTCCTCTGTCCATCTGTTCAATTTTTTCGGAACAGTTCCTAATGCACCTATAACTACTGGGATACATTTTACCCGCACTTTCCATAGTCTCTGTAATTCAAAGGCTAGGTCCTAGT
>NC_068981.1:84488529-84490401 GCF_001194135.2 Octopus bimaculoides
CTACTCTTCTTGTCTACTACTACTAAATCATGCCTTCTAGTTTCTATTACTCTCTCAATCTGAATGTTAAAGTCCCACAGCATCTTATATTTCTTACTTTCTTGTACTTTACTAGGTTCATGTTCATACCACTATCAGTATAGCCAAATAGTAGCTTTCTACATAACTCCCAGTGGATTGCTCTATGTAGGTTGTCACGTCTTTTCTTGTATTATTATTATTATTATTATTATTATTATTATTATTATTATTATTATTATTATTATTATTATTATTATAATTATTATTATTATTATTATTTTCATACACACTCAACAGATTAGACAGTTGGAAAAGAAAAAATCCTAACATCGGGCAATAACAAGTAACCTTAGATGCCAAGAACCCTTCTAATTATCCTAGCTGTCCCTTATAGGACTGTTTTCTGGAGCTGTACTAAGCTAGGTTTTATGCCTATTTCCTCTATCCATCTGTTCAGATATTTAGGGATAGTTCCCAATGCACTTATGACAACTGGGATACAGTTTACCCACACTTTCCATAGTCACTGTAATTCAATAGCGTGATCCTGGTACTTTGCTATTTTCTCTATACTTCTCATATTAATTTTTTTACCATTTGGGACTGTCAATTATCTGACATTTTCTATTTTTTTTATCTACTACTACCAAATCAGATTTTCTAGCTTCTATTACTCTGTCAGTTTGAATGTTAAAGTCCCACAACATCTTGTATTTCTTAATTTCTAGTACTTTACTAGGTTCATGTTTATACCATTTATCAGTGTGTTTAAATCGTAGCTTTCTACAAAGCTCCCAGTGTATTGCTCTCCCTAGATTGTCATGTCTTTTCTTGTATTCTTGCTGTGCAAGCATGCTACATTCACTTACTATATGGGTAACGCTTTCCTCTTTTGATTTGCATAACCTACATTGGGAATCGACTTGGTTTTTGTCTATCTTGGCTTTTATCCAACTAGTCCTTAATGCTTGATCTCATTATTATTATTATTATCATCATCATCATCATCATCATCATCATCATCATTAACTGTTTTCAGATATATTTAATGACACTGGTCATATTAAAATTCGGCGGCTTCTTTACATTTATGTCTTGTTCAATCTCCTCCGAGTTTTTTGATCGATTTGAGATGAGATCGTAAATTTGAGTTAGCTACGATAGCAACTTAACTTTTATTTATTTATATTTTTATCAAACATGAAGTGCTTGAATAAACGAGTACTTTGTTTAGGGGCATTGTCATGCACCAGGATCTATTTGAGTAAGAAAATAGTTACCTGGATAGAGAAAAGAATATATTCTTTCGAGGTATTTTTATATTTCTTGATACATGGTGGCAGATACGATAAATAATAGAAGGATCTTATCTCTGTATCACTTTACGGTAATCTGGAGGCAGTTATATTTCAGGTCTTTGCTAAAGCTATCTCATAAAACCTTCCATCAGATCCGAACAATTTGAACTTCAATTTACCCATCCTCTCCACAAGAGTCTAATCTATATGGATTTGCTGGCAAATCAAAGAAAATCTTTGGTATGTTAACAGATACCAATTTCTAAGTGAATAAATGACTTCGAGGAGTCGGTCACTGAGTCGACAAACAGCCAACTCTAATAACCTGAGTCAGTTGTGCATGTCTCAATTCTTGATTAACGTCGAATGCAGTTATTTGGCAAACTATCTCTACTAGTCTGTGAATGGCTGTCTTCTGTTAAGATATGTTCACACACACACACTCAGACACACACATGCACACTCAGACAGACACACACACACACACACACACACACACACACACACACACACACACACATATATATATATATATATATATATATATATATAT
>NC_068981.1:84490648-84493986 GCF_001194135.2 Octopus bimaculoides
TGTGTGTGTGTGTGTGTGTGTGTGTGTGTGTGTGTGTGTGTGTGTGTGTGTGTGTGTGTGTGTGTGTGTGTGTGTTGGAGAGATGCAGGAAGATTTCAACATCGGTATAGATTTATATATACACCTAATAAAAATAGATGTTCCTAGATGTGGCAACTGGACGGACATAATTCTGAGCAGTATAGTATTAAAAGTGAAAGTAGTCATTTTATTATTATTTTTTATGATGAAATCCCTGAATCCACTTCACATTTACAGGAATATCCCAAACATTTAATGTGGAACCTCCAAGCACTTGGCGCGCTAGGTGACTTTTCGAGTTACTGATAGATTGAACGGGTTCCAGAAATAGGTTCCAGTAAAAATGTAAAGATCCCCTTCATGCATGAATGACCATGGGATTGCACCTAGAAGCTTACCTTCTACGGCGCAAGTCCGGGCAAGGTTATTTATGGAAGACCAGTAGCCACTTACGTATACCAGCCTCCCCTCTCTACGCCAACGATGTTATTCAATAGAAAAGCAGCGGCCGATGCAGCTTGGCACCAGTGACGTCGCAATTCATTTTTACAACTCAGTGAATTGGCGCAACGTGCTAAAAAAAGAACACAACACTACTTCATGATTAGGAGCCCGATGCTCTAACCACTGAGTCTTGCGCATTCACAGATCACGATGGAAAGTACAATATAGTCACACTGGAAAGTATAATAAAAGATGAACAAACCGGCTTCTATCAATTGTTAATTTGACTAGATATTTTAATTTAGATATATTTAACCTCATTTTGTTTGATACAGGCAACCTTTGATTATAAATTTTGCAGACTTTAAAATATCCTTTCAAAGTGAACATACTTATAGTTTGGATGGTGCTCCCGTTACTATCATTTACTGCAAGAAGTGTTTTAATATATGGAAGGAGTAATAACATAACGATCTAGCTATAGCTTGAAAAATGAAATATTGCAAGAAGAATTTGGGGGATTAAATAACATTAGAAATGGAGATATAAAGCAACATATTCAGTTGAAGAAATACTGAAAACTAAATGGACTTGTTTGAGTCACGCGCTTCGAAACCAACTTATAGAGTATAGTGGATAATCCAAAATACCATTTTCTGAAAACAATACATCTCGATAGCGGAGTTCACTGTGATACAGAAGATAAGAGAGAAGCACAGCATAGACAAGACTGGGGTTGAGTACGTGAAAGGCTTTCCCTTTGTGAGACACTTGAAGCAGTAACAAACCACACATATATTCCTGTATACATCACACATATATGCATACATATATATGCATCCATTATATATGTAGACATACGTACATATATATACATATATAGAGAGAGAGACAGAGAGGGATAGATAGATAGATAGATAGATAGATAGATAGATAGATAGATAGATAGATAATGTGTGTATGTAATATATATTTATAGACATACACACAAATGCATATATGTACGAACTTATGTACATATACGTATATATATGAGCATACATTCATGAACCTACACATACAAACAAATGCATTGATATAAACATACATACCGACATTCATACAAAAATACTTACATATATATATATATATATCAAGACACATACTCGCTTTTGTTCATTTTGTGAATGCTTAGCTATAGCGGTATTAATGTATTTTGTGTGTTTGAACATTTAAGCAAAACAAGCCCGAGTAAAAGAAACTACTTTAGCCTAAAGAATGTAAAATGATAAATTAAAAAAAAAGACACAGAAAAACTAAATTTCAAAATAAACAAACGACGTCAAAAGATAAACAATGATAATAGGAAGAAAAAAAAATGATTTTAGAATCGGATGCCCTATCATGATGTGTATTTATATTTAGTCTATTTTAACTGTTTACCCCTTTGTAGCACTTTTCTTTCTCGCCTTCTCAAAAAGAGATTTATCGCACTTAACAATAAAACTATTGTTTCCCTAAGAAACCTAGAAAAACACAAACGTTTTACGCCAGTAGTATACACACGCACACAGACACACACACACATACACACACACACACACACACACACACACACACACACACACACACACACACACACACACACACGCACGCACGCACGCACGCACGCACGCACGCACACAGTCCCAGAATGGTGGAAATGAGCTGAGTATTACAGCTCTGGTGTATAGGTCTCTATAGCTTATTCCATGCGTTCAGTTCGAATATTATCACTTGGCTGTCGTTCCCCAGCTCGGCCTCTTGATCAATTCAAACTTAAGCCAAGTTAATGGCATTAGAGACCACTAAGCAAAGCAATGCACTTGGAGCATCCTACCTCCCTAAATACAAATACACTATACATATATATATATTAAAATTAGACCACTAGAATTCTGGGACTCTTGGGTAATTACCCAGTATTTAGTTGCCTCAAGATGACTCTATACATATTGAGAGAATGACATTGAAGTCATGAGCTTCGTAATCTTAATGTGCAACTAACACTAGATCTTCACTATATTCTCTCTTTAAGAGAGTATGCTGTGCTTTGATGCAGACGTTGCTATTATTTATAATTATTTATAGGTCTTTAGTCTGACTAATTCAATAACTTTTAGATATTATCATGTGAGGGCGAATGACCTAATGCTTAGGGTGTTGCAATCACAATCGTGAGATCGTGATTTCAGTTCTCGTTGCAGCATGTTGTGCTCTTGAGCAAAACACTCCAACACACATTGCTCTGCGACCACTTTGACACCTGATGTACGGCACACCGTACACCTGGTCAGATAACGTCAATTTGATGAAGGGAGCGAGCAAATGTACAGCGGAAATATTTGATCCCTATGAACAAGTCATTTGCGTAGGTTCTTCAGCAAGAAACTGTAGAACTAACTTTCTCGAACTACGAGAGTCCATCATCATCATCATCATCATCATCATCATCATCAGCATCATCTTCATCACCACCACCACCACTGCCACTACCTCCTGTACCATCATTATTATCATCACCATCATCAACATCATCGTCGTCATCGTCATTATCATCATCATCATCAGCAGCAGCAGCAGCAGCATCATCATCATCATCATCATCATCATCATCATCATCATCATCATCATCATCATCAGATAATATCATGTGTTCTACGAATTCTATAACCTTCCCCTGAAGTGAAAAGATATCATATGTGTACCTTTGGAACTGACAGTGAAATAGAAATAGATAAGTTCTAAAGATATATAGAAATATGTTGACAAAGATAAAATCTAAAAGATTTTAGTGTCACTGTATATACAAATATATATATATATATATATATATATATATATATACACACACA
>NC_068981.1:84495310-84495876 GCF_001194135.2 Octopus bimaculoides
ATATATATATATATATATATATATACAAACATAGAACGGGTTCCCTTCAGTTTCCGTCTACCAAATTCACTCACAGGAATTTGCTCGGCCCAACGCTATTGTAGAAGACACTTGTCCAAGATGTCACGCAGTAGGACTGACCCGGGAATAATGTGGTTGGGATGCAAACTTCTTACCACACAACCACGCCTGCGTCAATATGTGTCAGTGTGTGTGTGCGTGTGTGTTTATATATGTATATATATAAACATACATAAATATTGCTCGTGAGGATCATTGTGTCAATAACAAACTTAGATAATTGTTCTATTTCACTTCGTATATCATTATTATTATTAGTCAGTTGTTTGAGACTTAACTAATTAATACTCGCCTGTTTGATTAATTGATCGATCGATCACTCTATGAAGCAAGTTATGTCAATGTCCTTTCGTTGCCAATTGCGATCTCATCAATGACATGCCCGCTCTACTATTACTCTATTGTATATGTTTGCGTTTTATGCACATGTCTGTGTGTTCACGCGTACAGGTCTGTGTGTGTGTGTGTGTGTGTGTGTGTATGTG
>NC_068981.1:84495886-84496488 GCF_001194135.2 Octopus bimaculoides
ATGTGTGTGTGTGTGTGTGTGTGTGTGTGTGCGTGTGTGTGTGTGCATCCGTGCTTGCGTGCGTGGGCAGTCTCTTTTATTTTTCTTCTACTCTTTTGACATTTCCAAATTCACCCCACAACTTTATTAATATGCAAATATTTACTCCTAAAGTCAATACTTTCTTTTATTTTATCATGATTTTTCGATATTTTTGTTCATTGTTTTACATTTTAAGTTCCATTATTTTGGTTGAATGTCAGTTTGGGGGGTTCCTGTCAGTAAATTCCTTTCTATTAAGAACGTTGCAAGACATATTCAGTTTCAGGGGTAACTGAAAAATATGGGCTAACTCATTGTATATTTTGATGTTTTTAAGCTATGTTGTTTTATTAATTTTCTTCGTCTTTGTTCTGTTTTTTGGTACTTGTTTTGTTGTCTTTGTTGTTATTCTTTTTTTTTGTTGTTGTTTTCATCGTCTTCATTTATTTCAATGGATAATTATTTATTAATGAATGAATCATTGAAACTTATATGAAACACACAAAAACAAATAAACGAATGCACATACACACTCACACACACACACACACACACACACACACACACACACACACACACAC
>NC_068981.1:84496695-84499100 GCF_001194135.2 Octopus bimaculoides
ATATATATATATATATATATATATATATATATATATATATATATACATACTCATACGTAAATTCAAGCATAGCATGGTTATACACATAGCAAGCTATGTAAACTTAAAAGACACATATACATATAAGTAGATATATGTGTATAAGTGTATATATGTACATAAGAAGCAAACACGCACATATACGCCCACACACTCGTACATACACACACATGCACACACACATACGCACACACACGTGTGCGTACATATATTGATTGGAGTGTATAGTTACACATGTAGATGTAGATGTGCATGTATGCAAATAGTTTGTGGCAAGATAGAACTTACTTATTAAAAGTTTTTTTCTATGGGATGTGGCATAATAACCCCTTGAGTTGCGTGAGTTTTGTTTCAAATACTGTATTTATATATTTATTTTGTGGGGTGGAAATATCTGCGTATATCAAGTTACTGGCTGTAGGGCTTTATTTATATTTTACTTTTGTTTTTCCCCATCGTGTCACCTGGCAATCTATTCAGCGGTTCTCGTAGACGTAACTTGCGATAGATTCGATTCGGATCAGGTTAGGAACAAAATCGTTGCTCATAAGGTATCGTTTTAGCTTTTCCAAAAATCTGATGCTACGACTGAAATTTCTTAAATAAACTATCTACATATAGCAATAAGGACATACTTCGCCTACGATGGATAAGTGTCAGCTCATTACAGCTGTTTCTTTACTAACTTTTAATGAAGAATGAGAAACATTACATCATTATAAAAGACCGTAATCGTCAGATGAGAATGTAATTTTTACAGAACGAAGGGGTAATCCAGGAATGCAGCAGAGATGTGACTGGCGAGGCCGAACTATGAAAGGGAAATGACCAACAACGCTAACCGCTAAAATGTCGTTCTTGAAAGAGTGTAATCCGTTTTCTACGACCTGCTCGTATCTCCCTCTTCAATCTTTCCCTTTTCTCTCATCATCTTACTCCTTCGTTATTCATTCCCTTCTTTCAGATCTTTTCCTTCATGTCTCTTTCATGTTTCTTATTCTTCTATTCTTCCACGTCTGCTTGTATAAATCTGGCTGAAACAGAAGCAATGTTTCCAACGCAACCACTAATTTAGCGAAGGATGATTTTATATATGTGTATCTTACGTTTTGCTTCTTACAACCATTGAACTTCAGCCATACTCGAGTACCATCTTGAAGGGTTTAGTCAAACAAACCGACCCCAGTACTTATTTTTAAGATTGGTACTTGTCCCATTAATCTCATTACTGAACTGTTAAGATACAGGGACATAGACAAAGCAACACCGGTTGTCAAGGCACACACAAAGACACATAGTCATACATATACGTATATATATATATATATATGTGTGTGTGTGTGTGTGTGTGTGTGTGTGTGTGTGTGTGTGTGTGTGTGTGTGTGTGTGTGTGTGTGTGTGTGTGTGTGTGTATGTATGTATGTATGTATATATATATATATGACAGGCTTCCACACAGTTTCTTTCAACCAAATTCATTCACAAGGCAATGGTCGGCCCGGGGCTGTAATTAGAAGGCCCTTGCCCAAAGTTCCGTGTAGTATGACTGAACTCGAAACCAAGTAGTTGCAAAGCGAGCTTCTTAACCACACACCCATAACTGCACATGCATATATATTGATTTTCATTCGCATTCAACGATTTACTGAAGATACAGAATTAGTATATTCTACTCGAGGCACAAATCCCGAAATTTGAGGAGAGGGTGCCAGTCGATTAGATCAACCCCAGTACGCAACTGGTACTTAATTTATCGACACCAAAAGGATGATAAGCTTAGTCGACCTCGGCGGAATTTGAACTCAGAACGTAAAGACAGACGAAGATACAGAATTATTGTCGCTCCAATTTTCTTTCATACATGCAAATGAAGAGAGTCATCCGTTTGGTATATTTGTTGTATTTTACAATACACTGAATCCAAGGCTTATAATAACTATAATTTATGTCTTCCTTCTGCCTGCTCAAGGAATTTATACAGTTTGTAAAGACACTGGAAATGTAAAAGCATGTAGCCTAAAAAATGATATTCTATTGAGTTATGAGAATCAAAGAACAGCACCAGTGTATGAATTTACGTATATATGTATGTTTATGTACACACGTAGATAGATGAAGAACGAACATACATATGCGTTTGTGTGTGTAAATACATGTGTGTGTGTATATATATATATATATATATATATATATATTGATAGATCGCTGACCACAACATTCAATTTTTTTCTCCGTGTTTTTCTCCTTGTTTTCTCCTTATTCTTTCTGTTGAAGAGCGTAGCTGGAAACGTTAAAGACTTTCTCTATTCCCGAGCGTTAAACTAATACATCCTTTTGTTGTCTACACCACCTGTCCTCGTCTGTTG
>NC_068981.1:84499129-84501415 GCF_001194135.2 Octopus bimaculoides
ATATATATATATATATATATATATATACATATATATGATCAAAAGAATAAAAACTCACGATGGATAAGTGTCAGCTCATTACAACTGTTTCTTTACTAACTTTTAATGAAGAATGTGAAAAATTACATCATTATAAAAGACCGTAATCGTTAGATGAGAACTTAATTTTTACAGAACGAAGGGGTATCCCAGGAATGCAGCAGAGATGTGCCTGTCGAGATCGAGCTATGTAAGGGAACCGCTAAAATGTAGTTCTTGAAAGAGTGTAATCCGTTTTCTACGACCTGCCTATCTTTTCCTTTTCTTTTTCGTTCCCTCATCTTACTCCTTCGTTATTCATTCCCTTCTCTTAGATCTTTCCCTTCATGTCTCTTTCATGTTTCATATTCTTGTATTCTTCCACGTCTACGTGCATAAATATGCGTGTGCATCTATCTATCTATTTATCTATCTATATTACAGATATTACAGGTCAGTGCCTCCAGGGAGAAGGAGTCTGTTAGACTAGAACAAAGGTAGAATTGAGTGGGTTTTTGAAGATAATTTACAGTAGGGTAAGAATAGTGGTGATTAGGAGAGGTAAAAAAAATTTATTAAAGGAAAAAAGGAGATAAATGAATTGACCGTAGGGTGAAAGAAAATAAAAAAAGTTAAGGTAAAAAATAAAACGCAAATGAAACGAAGAAATACAATAATACAATAACCATATACGAGTCGATTCAGAGTTGAGTAGGAGTATAAGAATCTCTATCTATTGATTAAAAGAAACATAGAAAAATAGGGGTAAACAGTGGTTAATGGTTGGGAAGATAGGGGTGGGGAAAAGTACTGCCATCAAGCTATATAAAGTTATAGGAAGGTAGAATGCAACGTAAGGAGTTTAAAATTTACAATAAATAAATATAAGATTTTAAAGTACAAATTTAAAGCCGGGCGGGGTTATATAATGAACTACGCCTAGCATGGGGTTAGAGTTTTAAATATATTAGATCGGATACCAGGGGAAGCCAGTCATATGGAGTAGTCTAACGATAAACTATAGAATGTTAAAGGGGTGGCGGTGATATCAAAATTTGGATGGTATAACCATCTTAGAGTGAATCAGGTGAAGCAAGTCGAGACAATAGTCGCAGGTAATATGGTACTACCTACTATATAATATGTATTGCACAGAACTGTATGCTGGTGTAAGGAGTACGTCAGTGGTATAAATCCAAAGCAAGAATCTTTTCCGTGTAGGCTGCTATTAGAGGTTAAATATGATTGAGGTCGTTATTGCATAAACTAGGTTCAAGACAGATAGGAAGGTATGAATCACCGCCATTCTTACTCTACTATAAATTATCTTCAAAAATCCACTCATGTCTACTCTTGTTCTAGTCTAACAGACACCTCTCCGAAGCCGTGGCCAGCAGAAAAGGACACAACAGGCTTTGACTGTATCTGACTGTATCTGACACCGGAATTCATCCAACAATTTGGGCTTAATTCAGATAGTTGTGCGCAGCTGCTGGAGACTGTGGTCAAACTCTGGCTGGAGAGGGTTGATACTGGAAGGCCATATGTGTGGGGGTGTAAAATTCGTCCCCTTATACTTCCGGAATGTCAGAAGTTGTTCTCGGAATATTTCTACGACTTCACCACCTCCAATTTCTGGTCACCTAACTCCTCCGATTATAATCCCATGGATTACTATGCGTGGAACGTAGAGAAAGACACCAACCGGTCTATCTGCAGCATTATGACAGAGCTGGTAGCCAAGAACAAGGAGGTTCTCGAAGATCTTCTCAGGATACAGTGAGGAACGCAGGTTCCGAACCGTCTTGCGACCTCGGTGGAAGCTGATGGCAACTACCTTGAATAATCTGTTATCGCCCTGTTATAATCTAGTTGATATTTTTTGATCCTTTAAAATACTTTTATTTTTGGATGGGATATTGTGTTTTTTTCCCGCGCCCGCAATAATTAATAGCGACAGAAGTAGTTTTAATGCCGCAAGACAATCTTTATCTCCATCTTAACTTGGATGCTACACAAGAACATAGAATACTGAGTTATGGTAAATATAGCTATATTTACATATGGCTGTGTGGTAAGTATAGGCGTAGGAGTGGCTGTGTGGTAAGTAGCTTGCTTACCAACCACATGGTTCCGGGTTCAGTCCCACTGCGTGGCACCTTGGGCAAGTGTCTTCTACTATAGCCTCAGGCCGACCAAAGCCTTGTGAGTGGATTTGAGAGATGGAAACTGAAAGAAGCCCGTCGTATATATGTATATATATATATA
>NC_068981.1:84501495-84504096 GCF_001194135.2 Octopus bimaculoides
AAAGAGACCGATAGAATAAGTACTTGGCTTACAAAGAATAAGTCCTGGGGTCGATTTGCTCGACTAAATGCGGTGCTCCAGCATGGCTACAGTCAAATGACTGAAACAAGTAAAAGAGTAAAAGAGTAAAAGAGTATATATATATATATATATATATATATATATATATACCCAGAGATTTTATTGATTCCTATGGTAAATAAAATTTGCTCTTCATCAAACTTATTTTTCGTATTGAACCTTTTTTAATTTGTCTTATTATGCGCTTGCATTTCTGCCCTGGTATTAAAAAGTTTCTGATCCGTCAATCTTGCTGCTGTACCACTTTAAAGAGAACATATAAGTGACTTATTAGTTTGGAAAGCCGAATTCAATTCCTATTCCCACCAAAATCTGTCAGCGAAACACCTACTTTGAATTTTTAAAAAAGTGGACAAGCGCCGTATTTGTACGGTCAATCTAATCTGACCCCAAGATTCAGAGTAACACCTGGTCTAAACACTCTGTTGCAATTATTCGCCGTAGTTCAAGTTTCTATTGTGAATGTTCTCCCTCTCTTTCTATTATTTTCGTTGGCTCTGCAAAATATCAATGGCGCCACTTTTCCTCCTGTGACTAAGCCATAAAACAAACGAACCACTCTTGTTTCTGAATAAACGATGTATCTGTTTGTATACTTACATATTATTGTTACTATTGATTTAATCTACGCACTAGTGCGCATAATTAGAGTCAATTGCTTGGCTTTTTTTTATCGTGAGGAGTATTTAACCATAAACGACTGATCAACACAAAATGAGTGAATTTAATTCTTTCTATCCCCGTAAGCTATAAATACATTTACCTCCTTTCTCTTACACTCCTCTGCCTGTTTGATTTCCATTTCTTTCCTTCTTGGTCCGATATTCATATGTGTATATTTTTATTCCTTATATTTTCTTATTAATTTACTTCCTCCTCCTTCATAATTATAGGGTTTCTCTATTACGCCATTGTAACTTATGTTAGTCAACGTTTTATTGTAATGACATACACACTAATCCCATCCACTTCTCTTTCTCACTTACTCTTCTTTTTCCGTTTTCTGCAACCTGCCCGTTTATCCATCCTCAATCTTTCCTTTTTCTTTTTTATTTCTTCATCATCTTACTCTTTCGTTATTCATTCTCTTCTCTTATATCTTTTCCTTCGTGTCTCTTTCATGTTTTTTTTATTCTTGAATTCTTCCACGTCTACGTACATAAATATGAGAGTGTATCCATCTACTTATTTATCAATCTCTCGCTCTTTCTCTATATATATATATATACATGTGTGTGTGTGTGTGTGTATGTACGTACGTATGTATGTACGTATATATGTATGTATGCTTTTATGTTTCATGTTTGTCTTATTTTAATACTTATACCTCAATCCTTATAACTATAAATCATTCACTTCTGCCTAATATTAAATATCTTGAATCTTCAGTTTTATATTACAAACGACTAATTTTTTAAATCTTAAAATTTATAACTAAACTTTCAACCAAATACATAATAAGTATATCAGCTTGCACATTATAATCGTATTTAAAACGGTAACGCAATTGCCGTTGTATAAAATACGTGCCGTTATTAACATGCATGTACGTGCATGTATAAATATTTATAAATATGTATGTCTATGTATATATGTATGTATGTATGTATGTATGTATGTATGTATACATGCATGTATGTATGTATGTATGTATGTATGTATGTATGTATGTACTTACACATGCAACCGCACACATATACATACGTTCATACATAGATACATATACGTATGTAAAGAGGGAAGTTTTGTCTCATGAAAAGTTTAATAAAAGGTGGGTGAATGTAACAAAGATGTTACGCATGATTGACGGACCCACTTTGAGCATGAACCTATAAAACAAAAAGAGAAAGGACGCTTTGCTCTCATGGTTTTTTCCGAAGTTACCGTGGGTTTTTCGTAGGTTTTTCTTTCCACAGATAACCCTAGTCAGTGTTAGCTTCTCTCCTGCTTTTTGGAATTTCTGTTGTTAAAACGTTACCATGGTATCACTTTATGTACAAGTTGCAAAATGTTTTCGATCCGTATTGATCGGTTTTGAAAAGAAAAATTCTACATCGTATTATCTCACTCTGTGTTCGACCCTGTGTGGCTTGATAAAGAAATCTATCTTTCACTTGTTTCAATTATTCGATTTCAGCCATGCTGGAGCACCGCCATGAAGGGTCTTTCAGTCAAACAAATCCACTCTACGACTTATACTTTTTTTAAGCCGATTTCTTATTCTGCCAGTCACTTTTGCCGAACTCCTAAATTACGGGGACTTAAACACACCAACACCGGTTGTCAAGCAGTGGTAGGAGACACAGAGAGATAGAGAGGCACGCACCCATAGATATATGCACAAACACACACACACACACACACATAGATATACACGACGACCTTCTTTCAGTTTCCGCCTGTCAAATCTACTCACAAAGCTTTGGTCGGCTCGAGGCTATGGTAGGAGACACTTGACCAAGATGCTGCGCAGTGGTACTGAACCCGGAACCATGAGGGGAAGCAATCTTCTTACCACAC
>NC_068981.1:84508707-84509642 GCF_001194135.2 Octopus bimaculoides
ATATATATATGGATGTATAAGCACAACACACATGCACCTACTCACACACATATATTTTATACAAGACTAAATGAACTGCGAGAGGCGTAAATTGACGTCACGGTCAACTCCTATATATATAATAAATTATGCTCTATCGCCCGTGTCGAGTTCTTTCATCAGGCAATTCTTTTTTTTTTTTTTGACGCTTAACAAGCCTAAATTTAAAATATGTTTTATCTCTGTATTTGCGCGTGTGTGTTTTTGTATGTATGTGTGTTTGTTTATGTTTACGTGTGTGTGTTTGTTTCCAATCACCGCATGACAACCGGTGTTGAAGTGTTTACGCCTCCGTAACATAACGGTTCGTCAAAAGAATTCCATAGAAAAAGCCCTAGGCTTAAAAAATAAACCATGGTGTCAATTTATTGGTTGAAATTCCTACAAGGCGGTGCTCCAGCACTGCCGTAGTAAAATGACTGAAACGAATAATACAATATATATATACGTACATATATATTTGCAATATGTATATTTTATATGTTTATATATATATATTCTCTTTCTTTTATTCTGGTCACTCTCGCACTCTCTCTGTCTCTGTCGCTATATATGTATATATATATATATGTATACGCACACGCACACGCACACATACATATAGTGTGTGTGTGTGCATGCATGCGTGAGTGCGTGTATATGTATATAAACATGCAGTTCGACGAAGGGTAGCACACCGAAACTTCGAAGGCACAGCTGCACTTCTTTTAAATGTGTAGTACATATGTACTCCAAAATAGTATCAAGTTTAACGTTAAATTATTATTATAAGTCATAAAAAAAAAAAATTAAATGTGGATGTATGTATGTATGCGTGGAGGCGCAATGGTCCAGTGGTTACGGCAGCGGACTCGCGGTCGTAGGATCGCGGTTTCGATTCCAGACCTGGCGTTGTG
>NC_068981.1:84509652-84510294 GCF_001194135.2 Octopus bimaculoides
GCGGTTTCGATTCCAGACCTGGCGTTGTGAGTGTTTATTGAGCGAAAACACCTAAAGCTCCACGAGGCTCCGACAAGGGGTGATGGCGAACCATGCTGTACTCTTTCACCACAACTTTCTCTCAGTCTATCTTCCTGTTTCTGTTGTGCCTGTATTTCAAAGCGTCACGCTGAATCTCCCCCGCGAACTATGTTAAGGGTACACGTGTCTGTGGAGTGCTCAGCCACTTGCACGCTAATTTCACGAGCAGGCTGTTCCGTTGATCGGATCAACTGAAACTCTCGTCGTCGTAACCGCTGAAGTGCTAACTATGTATGTATACAAATGTGTGCGTGTATTTGTGTTTTTCCGCTTGATTCATTCCAGCGATTTACAAGATAAACAAACAAGTACGATAACCCAAGCTATTATACATTGAGAACATGCACTTATGTTTCTCACGCCTTCTCTTCTCAATAAGCGTACAAAATATTGAGTAATGCATGAAGAAAACATATATACTTCCCTGTTTAGGCGCAGGTGTGGCTGTGTGTACCAGCCACGTGATTCCGGGTTCAGTCCCTGGGCAGGTGTCTTCGACTATAGCTTCGGGCCGACCAAAGCCTATATATAACACATTTTGATATATATATATATATATAT
>NC_068981.1:84510304-84511205 GCF_001194135.2 Octopus bimaculoides
ATATAACATATATATATATATACATGTTTTTCTCTCTCCATTTTTAGAATTATTTTTATTATTTAGAAATTGTTTTATTATTTTCTGTTTAGTTCTTTCTTTTCTTCTAATTTTAACGACTTTAAGAAGACATATTTTCTATTCACTACCATTTGTTTTGCAAGATATCTGTCTATATTTCATAATATTCATTAATATATTTCAGTATTGCACTAATGAAATATACCAAAGTTTAATTGAATAAGAATTAATAACAAAAAAATTAGTACAACAGTAATAGTAATGTCAGATCCATAGAACGTACCTATCTGATAAGAAATTCTTGACGTAATGTTTGAAAAATGAAAATTTAAAATTAAAGTGAAATAGCTTTTATGACATTTTTAGTATAGGGTGTGCTATCAAAATTTGAAATGTCACTAGATTCATTTAGAAGCTAATAGAATAATCTGGGGATAGAAGTAATCCTAAACAATAATGCTTTAGTAAGGGTTATAGGTATGTAAATGAAGATTAGGTATCAGTTATCAACATAAATTATAATTTGAAAGATCTCAACTAAATCATGCACTAGGCTTTGCTTTAACGAATTTGTTGTTTATTTAACTCTTCAAAGTATATTTTAATAACCGTATCAGTGTCTAGATATGTAGATCCACGTTTCAAGGAGGTGTTTGTTTCTCATCTGCTTCATAATAAATGTGAAATAAATCAGAGATAAGCATTATCCATAAGGATTTTTGTGGTTCAGACACGCATTATCATAGATTACATTCACCATACTACGGCTCTGATCAATAACTTTGCATTGCAAGTCACTGAAAGCACCATAAAGCATGCAAATTACATGTGTGTGTGTGTGTGTGTGTGTGTGTGTGTGTGTGTGTGTGTGTGTGTGTGT
>NC_068981.1:84514263-84515294 GCF_001194135.2 Octopus bimaculoides
TATTATTATTCCGCCGAGGACGACTTTGCTTTTCATCCTTTTGGGATCGATAAAATAAGTACCAGGTAAATACTGGGGTGGATATAATCAACTCCCCCTCTCCGCAAATGTGCTGGCTTCGTGCCAAAATTTTAAATCATTATTATTATTATTAAGGCGCCGAGCTAACAGAATCGTTAGCACGCCAGACAAAATGCTTAGCGGCATTTCGTCCGTCTTGACGCTCTGAGTTCAAATTCCGCCGAGGTCAGCTTTGCCTTTCATCCTTTCGGGGTCGAGAAACGAGGGGCCAGGGAAACACTGGGGTTGGTGTAAATGACTAGTTAACTCCCCATAAATTTCAGGCCTTGTGCCTTCAGTAGAAAAGAATATTATTATCATCATCATTATAATTATTATCAGTGAAAATAAAGAAACAGCACTACATAAATTTTTTTTAAAAACAACAAAACAATAGACGCAGTAGAAGCAAAAGAATTTTGTTATTGTTTTCGTTTTTGAATAAAATAATACAAAAAGAATCTATTGTTGATCAATTTATTGTGTATGGCAGCTTAGGGAAGATAAGATCTGTTGATATCTTAACAGTATCAAGTCATTTCGAAATTGTTAGTAGTGATTTAACCAACTAGCAAATTATGTCTGCCCGAAATCACTACAGCTTTTCAAATTAGTTTCATTCATTTATCATCTCTCTATCACCGACACCATCACAGGCAGGCACTACAAACACCACCAACACCAACACCAACAACAGTAACACCCCCTACTACTACCACTGCCATCACCACCATCATCATCACCATCAACTCCACTAACAAGACCAATATAGATACTACTAATACTAATACTATTACACAAATATTTGTCAATTACGCTTTCTCTGTCTTTCCACACACACACACATTCATATATATGTGTCTGCGTCTATGTATGTATATATGCATATGTATTGTATGTATATGTATATATATACACATACACACACACACACATATATATATATATATATATATATATATATATATATA
>NC_068981.1:84515728-84519381 GCF_001194135.2 Octopus bimaculoides
ATATATATATATATATATATACATACACACACGCACAGACACACATATATTTGCCTTCATATATAAACAAATAAACGAAAAGATGAAGTAAAAGTATTATGAAAACGCTGAGATTTCTTTTTCCGTTTAATTTGTTTTTAATTATTTTTTTTTTTTTTTTCAAAAATAATTACGTTGTTGTTACTTTTCATTTCAGTTTTGCTCAAAGACAAGAAGGTGCCATAGAGATAACGTCTTTCCAATATAACTGATTTTTAACATATGTTTGTTTGTTTTCTTACTGTTTGTATATGTTTACATCATTGTAAGTTGTTGTCGATGTTGATTTTGTTTTTTAATAGTTGTTTATAATCTGACGGTGATAATGGTGGGGACTCTTTTTTTTTTCCTCTAACGATACTGATGCTTGTTGGCGAGAAAGGTGTTAGTGTCTTTTAGTTGTTTATTTATATTCTTATTTATATTTTTTTTAACCCTGTTTGCAGTAATTTACTGTTACGTTTGTTAAGTTCATCATGTTTAATCAAGTGCCTCTTTTTGATTAAATGGAGTTCCGTCGATTAAAGAGGCGTCTACGAGGCTATTTTTGCAAACAGTTATAGTCTTTAAAAAGCTATGGTAATAAAACATTAACTGCAATACACACATCAGTAACAAAAGTAGCAATATCAAGAACAACAACAACAACACCAACAACGGCAATAGAATGATGATATTAACAACAACGACAATAAAATTAATGCATATCAACGGAAGAGTTTCTACGCAGTCACCTAACATGCTAGAAATAGCAACCAAATTACCTTTCTTATTTCCATTCTATTTCAAAAACAAAACCAAAGAAAAGACATAGCATTCTTTGAAAGAACATTTCCGAATGTTCGAAAATTCGGGATCGTTACAACTGAGACCCATCTTCTGGTATGTATACCCAATCAGGGTAGAGATGAGGCTAAACAATAAGAGCAACGACGAGATACATTTATAGATGAGCAGTGAGTTATGGTGAAGGGCGGAGACCCACTGCGCGCAAACGGTAGAACACTAAGTAAGGGCTGACAGCTGAAGAATATTTACTTCTAACATTTCAAATCTCATCATGTTTTACGAGGGTTGGCTGAAACTTAACAGGCTGTCCAAAATACTCGCATGGAATATGATCATACGAGGTATTTTTCAAAACAGTCCCCTTTGTGGCCCATACATTTCTGCCATCGGTATTGCAGTGCTTGGATCCCATTGGTGAAGAAGCTTTCATTCTCTTGATGTATATAAAAAAAGTCATCAACCACAGATATGATATCGTCATCACCGCGATACTGGTTCCCAGCGAAGTGTTCCTTTATGTTGGCGAACAGATAAAAGTCAGATGGGGCTAAATCAAGAGAATAGAGAGTCGATAAACAGTTCAAATCCAAAGTCGCGAACAGCAGCCATTAAAACCAAGGTCTGGTGTGCTGAAGTATTGTCCTGATGAAACACGACTCCTTCCGTCAGTTTTCCCGGCCATTTGCTTTTATTATCTTTTCATAACTGCCTCAGCAAGTTGGTATGTTACTGTCCATTAATGGTGTAGCCCTTTTGAAGATAGTCAATAAACACAATGCGTCTTGCATCCCAAAAACTGAGGTTATCACCTTCACTGCAGATGAGACGACCATGACCTTCTTTTGGAGGAGGTGAGGATGGGTATTTTAACTTCATGGATTGTCCCTTTGTCTCTGGGTCAAAGGGACGACCCCAACACTCATCCTGGTTTAGGAAACATTCGAGGAAACCAGCTTGATCTGTTTGAAGCAATGTCAGATTTTTCCCGTGATGTGATCAGTGTGGTGGGATCTATTTTAAAACGGGGGCGCCAGTATTTTCTTAACGAAACCCTAACGAAACACTTTGAAACTTGGGACACTGGTAGAATGTGTCATATAAAACATCTTTTACTCTTAGTCTTCTTAACAAAAAAAAAGGAATTCGCAAGTTATTCCATGTTAAAGTTGTCGTATTTCTGTAATTTCAACCAATCACTGACGTCTATTCAGCTCAATAGAGTTACTGCTGGACGGTCATAAAAATGTTATTCCCTGTGACATATTTCATCCGGTTTAATCGTAATTTATACGCATATATTGTTTATATAATAAATTACGCTGTGCGTATCTATGTGTGTAACAATTTTAGAGTTCGGATTCTAGAGTTAGGGTTAGTTTTAGGGTTAGGGTTAGGGTTAGGGGATTAATACGATATACACCGTTACAGCGCTAACTGTTTTCAACTGAATAGACGTCAGTGATTAGTAGAAATTATCGAAATAAGACAATTTTTTACATGAAATAAATTCGAATACAAAAATATTTTTTCTGTTCTATAACACAAAATAGATAAGTATACGAAGTTTGAAAGTCTTTCTGTACCAAAAACACTGCATAAAACATAAATGAAAACTGGCGCCCCCGTTTTAAAATAGATCCGTGTGGTGCACTTTTGGTCAGGTATCAGAAGATACGGCACCCACCGAGTAGAATCCTTCTTCATATAAGTTCATTCTGTATAATATTCTCAACTCTCTCACGAGATATGCTTATAGTATTGGCTATTTGATTTACAGTCAATCGCCTGTCATCTGTTGTCATGTGGTGAGTACGATCAACGTTTTCCTTGGTGGTGGCAGTTGTTGGACGTCCAGACCTTGAGCCATCTTCAAGCCTCTCCCTTCCCCTCCTAAATTCAGCTGCTTACTTTTGCACTGTTGATAAAGCTGGAACATCTTCCCCTAATGTAGCAACCAAGTCCGCATGAATGTCCCTACAGGCTAAATGCTTTTTCTGCAAGTACTTGATAACAGCACGGTGCCAATTTTTGCCCATTTTCAAGAGAAGTCGCATCTAGTTACTTTTTAAGTCTTCTTTGAACAGCCAGATGGCATTTTATCCGGAAAAATAAAGAACAATGCAGTTATTAATGAGATGTGAAAATAATGCAAGCAAGAATTCATAGCTCAAGCATCACTCCTTCATAGTCAGCCTATAAACTTTTTAGCCCAGACTCGTATATTATACACCTTAAAGATTGAATCATAACTAATTATTATATAAAGGCAATTTGTAATTGTTGATTAAGACTACTCCAATAAATTTGTGGCCTTTTTACCATTATACTGAAACGTAAAATCAACTAAAATGCAATCAACTGTTCCCCTTCTGTTGATAACTTTTCTGTTAATAACAATTGTTACACCACGTTTAAGGCACGTATACTAAACTGAATTCGAATCTGCATTCATTCTCTTTGTATCATGTATTACATCTAAAAGAAATAGGAAATTTGTAGATTACTCGCCCTCGGCCCCACCTCTGTGTATGTGTGAACTTAAACCTAACAGATCAGCAGTTCTAATAATCTTCATTATCAGTTGTTCGGTCACTCTAAAGTTATCAAATTACCTGATATGTAATTAATCAGTATGTTACGACTATAATTGATAGTTAAACAGTAATACTGTTATTATTAATACATATTTATTACAAATTTACATTTATTAAGATGGGGGTGCAATATAGTTGATGCACTATAGTTGCCCTCAGTATATAAGTTGTGTATGTGTGTGTGTGTGTGTATATATATATATATATATATATATATATATATATATATAT
>NC_068981.1:84519395-84519980 GCF_001194135.2 Octopus bimaculoides
TTTATTTATTTATTTATATATGTATAACACAGAGAAAGAGTAAGATGCGTGTGTATGTATGTATGTATGCATGTATGTATTATGTATGTATGTATCTATGTATATATGTATGTATGTATGTATGTATGTATGCATGAAATTATTTAAACAACAAAGTAACAGGAAATTATGCAATGAACTTAACTTAAAATTGTTTCTGCTATAACATGCAGTGCACTCACAGCTGAGTGCTTCTGCATCACTTTATAGCTCTAATGGTCGTTTAAAATCATATCATACTCTCTACTCCACTAACGCTTTATTCTGAAACATGTGTATACTGTGTTCCAATATCGGGTTATTTGTATGGCTATGCCTAAGCGAAATGCACACGCGAACACACACACATATACACAAAGATCTATGTAAACATATGTGTGTGCATTAATTTTTTAATATCAAATTATATATATATATATATATATGTGTGTGTGTGAGTGAGTGAGTGTGTGTGTGTATGTGTGTGTGTGTGAGTGAGTGAGTGTGTGTGTGTGTGTGTGTGTGTGTGTGTGTGTGTGTGTGTGTGTGTGTGTGTGTGTGTGTGTG
>NC_068981.1:84520392-84521323 GCF_001194135.2 Octopus bimaculoides
ATATATATATATATATATATATATAAATACTGGTTTGTCTGTGTGTATTTGCATTGTCAAACTAGTGAGGACATATGACTGATCAACGTGACACAATGAGTTCCTTATCGAATATTGCCACTAAACTATATCGAAGGAAGTTCAAAATTGTTTAGTTGATAATATTCTACGCGAGACTGATAGCAACACAGTGATGAGTTATATACAATGATTAGCAATATATTGTTTAATGATATAAAAACGAAACTGTTGTATTTCATATATTGACAAACAACACATGCACCCAAATACACACACACAAACACACTACACGTGCACAGAAACGCGCACACGGAAACACGCACACACAAATACACACACACACATGTGTATGTGTGTGTGTGTGTGTGTGTGTGTGTGTGTGTGTGTGTGTGTGCTGATTGCAACTATTTGTCAGAAGAGAGCCATGTCCTCAATGTACATTGCACAAACAAGTACATGCAGGTGGCTTTGAAGCCTAGTTCTCATTCTGCGGCAAATTTCACAGATGTGACACTTATTTCTCTGTTCAGTACAAACCCACCGTAGTTCGCGTGACGGTGCAACCATCTCGCAAAGAGCTGGATTTACCTCTGCCCCATGTGACTTTCGTTGGCTGACAAACCCAGCCCTTGAGACAAGAACATGTACACATACATTGCACTGCAATTGCCGCTGGATATATGCACTCCATTTGGCTTCTGCTTATAATTATTAACGAGGAGACTAGAGTGAGCAAATCGTTTTATTATATAAATTTATAATTCTTTTACCGGCTTTCGAACTAAAGTGTGTTCCTATATTAAAACCTGAATGAAACTAGTATTATGCGTGTGTGTGAGTGTGTGTGTGAGTGTTTGTGTGAGTGTGTGTGTGTGTGTGTGTGTGTGTGTGTGTGTGTGTGTGTGTGTGT
>NC_068981.1:84522050-84523507 GCF_001194135.2 Octopus bimaculoides
ATATATATATATATATTATACACACATACACATATATATGTTTGTACATGTATGTCTGTGTGTAATCAAGCACGTCAGGAAGGTATCCATTTCACTCGGAAAATGAATATTAATAAGCTAGAATATGCACACAGCTACAAACAAACCCCTTCGAATATATATAATATATACTTATGTATGCAGACACATAATACAAGCAGCACACACACACACACACACACACACACATATATATGTATATATATATGCATATAAATACATATACATGTATGAGTGTCTGTGCGCATGTGTGCAGGTGTGCGTGATCATACGTGACGTGTATATGTGTATGTATTAATTTTTGTGCAAGATTGTATCTGTATGTGTGCGGGTGCGGGTGCGCGCGTGCGCGCGTGTGTGTGTACGTGTGTGTTATGAATGACATGAATACAATCTACCCCGAGTTCAATGAGTGCTTTCTCACTTGTTCCATCTCTGACACAGTAGACTTTCCTATCCCCTTCCTTTTCTCAGTCTCTCCCTTTCTCTCTGTTTCACTCTCTCTTCCTCCACGCCACCTATAAACCCACTCCACCCTTTAATCTCCCCGGACACCCGCCCCCTTCGCCTCCTTTTCCTTATTCTTCTCTCAGGTATGTTTACCTGTCGAGAATGTCCTTAGACGTGTTTTCTTGAGTTATCGCTCAGGTGACTTCTGTGACCTAACCAATGGAAGTTTCATTATTGCGTCTGCTTCTATTTAAACGACGGACACATTGATGGCATCAGGTAGTTGACAACACCAGAAAGCAAGTGGAAAAAAAAACAATAACAAAAACAAAACAAATAATAATAGTATAATAGATGAAGTAAATAAATAAAAGAAAGAAAATAATGAAAAAAAAACACTACATTCACTACACCTATCACTGCCGCTGCCACCACAATAGACCAGTTCCTCCATCGACAATACCACCATCAACACCACTGCAACAAACAAAAACAACAGCGCCATGTCCATCACAAACCACGGAAACAGCAACAACAGTAACGGTAACATTGCAAACACCAGCTAGCGATGTAGCTATACATATATGGGTGTATGTATGTGTGTGTAGGGGTGTACGCGCGCGTGTGTACATATGTGTGTATATATATATGTGTATATATACATATATACATATATACGTATGTGTGTATGTATATATACATATATACATATCTATATACGTACAAATGTATAGGTGTATATATATATGTGTGTGTATATATATATACAAACATATATCAATATCTATCTATCTATCTATCTATATATGTATATACCTACATATATAGGTATATATATATTATGTATATACATATATACACACATAAATAAATATATATATGTACATATATACATATATATATATATATATATATATATATATATATATATATATATATATATATATATATATATATATATATATATA
>NC_068981.1:84523536-84526285 GCF_001194135.2 Octopus bimaculoides
ATACATATGCATGTATGTATACATACATACATACGTACATATGTACATACATACATACATACATACATACATACATGCATACATACATACATAGAAACATACATACATACATACATACATACATATATACATACATACATACATACATACATACACATTCATATATATACATGTTGAGAAAAGATGCACAATACAATCAGCCATTTTCTTCTAGTCACAACAGTTCAGTCAAGCCAAGAAAATAAAACAACCATTGACAGACACTCTCGACCAGGCTGAATTTTAGCAACAGACTGATGTCATTCCGTGCAACACACGAGATTTACATTATTTGGTTTTCCAAAAAGTTACTCCTTTCTCTTTTTTTTATTCTGTCATACATACATGCATACTTACATACATAACATAACATACATACATACATACATATAATATGTGTGTGTGTGTATATATATATATGTATATATATATATGTATATATACAAGTACCCATCAATCCATACATACAAACACACATGAATACACACATACATACATACATACATACATACATACATACATACATACATACATACATACATACACTGGTAGCTCTCTTAACTCAAAAAGTCATGTCGTTTTGTTAGTGACCGGCTTGAACTGTCTTACGACAAACTTAAATTAGACTCAAAAGAAAAAGAAAACACGTACATATATATATTTCCTTTCCTTCATTGCTGACCTTATTATATGTTCGTAGATTGGATCGAATCAAAATATTTCTTTCTTTAACCAGTAACAAATTTATATACATATATACGTACATACATATACATTTCTGGATATATATATATATACATACACACACACACACACACATATATATATATGCACACACACACATATATAAATATACATGTGAATTTCCAATTATATATATGTGTGTGTGTATGTATGCTTGTATGTATATGTATATGTAATTGTATAACATGATTAAAAATTTAAATTGCATGAGGTATGAACAGTATTTAGAATTCCAAGTGCATTCTTATAAATTTAAAGAGAAAATTGCGAAGACATCAGGCAATTCAATTTTCCTTTCAATGTTCTCCATACTTAAGGTCACGAAGTACACACAGAATAATAAAAGAAACCTGCCGAACTAGGTATGTTTTCTAGGTTTTCATATTATCAGAAGCTCATGTTGATTGAATCTCTGACGAAGTGAAGACCTAAAATCTTCACTGAAACACGTGTAAGATGACAGAGTTTGTCTCTATTCAAACCCTTTTTATCTCCTAAACTGATTCGTCTTCTTTAATACGTAATACAGGAGAACAGTGTCCTGTTATAAACAGTAAAATCCCTTGAAATATAAAATGACAAAGTAGATTGTAAGCTTGCGATTTTCTTCTTGTATTCCTCAAGTTCTTTATCTGTTTATCAAACGAGGAGCAATATCCACTTTCCTATAATAACACATCTTATTGCTAAAAACACTGACCTCTCATATCTAGTGCCTGCTTGACCTGGAAACTAGATCTGTATATTTATTCTTTTCCTGAAAACTCACTCATATTAAAGCAGACCTGAGGCATATTTGTGAAAGATTTATAGAGATTAAAACCTCCTTTTTTCATGAATGATCATGGGATTACACCTAGAAAGTTCCCTTCCGAGGCACAAGTTCGAGCAGTGTTGTTTATAGAAGACCAGCAGTTGCCCATGCATACCAGCCTTCCCTCTCCCTCACTGATGTTATCCAAGAGAAAGGCAAAGGCCGATACAGCTTGGCACCAGTGACGTCGCAACTCATTTCTACAGCTAAATGAACTAAAGCAAAGTGAAATAAAATATCTTGCTCAAGAACACAACGCACAGCCCGGTTTGGGAATCGAATTCACTACCTCCTGATTATGAGCCCGGCTCTCTAACCACTGAGCCATGCGCCTTCACAGAGAAAGATTTATATACAACCGATAGTAAAAGATGTTAAGTTAAGCGCTTATGATCATTGATCCATTGTCTGCCACTCTTTCTATCCGGCGGGTAAAAGTGACATTTTTTTTTATACAAAGCCTATATACTTGCTATTTTATACTGAATGGCATAAAAGCTGGTAATACTAACGCTTTGATGAAAAATTTGCATTAGAAAAGGCATATTTAAATCCCGAGACCCACATATTCATTAATAATATAATGGAATGTAATATAAATATGTATGTCTTCTGGAAAGCGTCAACATTGGTACAATGAAAAAAAAAACAGAGGGAGAGAGTGAGTAAAGGATATAGCGTGGTTCACGATATATATTAACTATGGGAAAATACCTAAAAACTAATTACCCTTACTTCAACTAGCATTCATCACGTTGTCGTTGCTTCTCACGTATTCACGTTTTCCTATTTCCATTTCCAGTTCTGGATCTATTTTAAAACGGGGGCCACATTTTTCATTAATGTTTTACGTAGTGTTTTTGGTACGGAAAGACTTTCAAACTTCGTATACTTATCTATTTTGTGTTATAGAACAGAAAAATATTTTTGTATTCGAATTTATTTCATGTAAAAAATTGTCTTATTTCGATAATTTCAACCAATCACTGACAAGTATTCAGTTGTTTATATTTACTCCTTTGGCTGATTAAGCGATGTAAAGCGTATTTAATCTCCATACCTTCGTTTTATTTGCTTTTTTCATTTTAAATTTGCTTTAATCCTAACCCTAACCCTAACCCTAACCCTACGGTTAGGGTTAGGGCTAGGGTT
>NC_068981.1:84527280-84533769 GCF_001194135.2 Octopus bimaculoides
TGTAGGCCCAAAATTCCGAGTTCTTTTACAGGGCTTACAAAAACTGAAGGACCGTTACAATAAGTGTGTGAATCTAAGAGTGGAATATGTTGAATAAAGTCATAATTATCTGATCATCGTGTATTTTCTTTTACCCATACCCAAGACCTTTTCAGCACCCGATATATATATGTATATATATATATATATATATATATATATAAAGTGTGCAGACAATCAAAGAGACCTTGTGCAATAGAAACCCGAGTGTCTTTTTGGCCACCTGAAAGAAGTTTTGACTGCTATGTTTTGACTGGTTGCGGGTCTCCCAGAACGTTCGTCAATATCGACGTTTTTCCGACTATCTTGGAAACGTCTGAACCACTCGTATACTTGTGTGCGGCTCATAAACCCCTCTCCATACACTGTCTGAAACTTTGCGCAGGTCTCTGAGTAGGTATCGCCATGACAACTTTCTCTGTCATGGTCATGTTACGATCATACGCTACACACCTTCCTTCCAAGCACTGCTGTAAACAGCGAAAGTGAGTTAGATCGTTAAGACTTAGTGCACATGCACAGCAGAGTTCAAGGTCAATCTTTGCAAAGCGGCTTCACTCTGCGTGCTTTAGCTTCGTCACTATAGTCCGGATACTTATTGATCAAACCTCGTATAAGTCTATATATGTATGTATGTATGTTTGTATGTATGTATGTATATATCTATATCTATATCTATATATATATATATATATATATATACAGATATAGGGCAGGGAATTGCCAATTAGTAATAAAATTAAGCCCTATATATTTATGATTATATATATACATATATATATATAGTGTTTAGGCTCAGTTTGAAAGCTAAGTAGCCCTCACTCCTAATGTTTATACTGCGCGCTCTCACGCCAACCAAGGGTGTTTTCTACGTCCCTACAATCAGATGGATTGTCATCACTATGCTAGTTAACCTATCACTGGGACAGGTGCTACTACTCCGGCTTAGATTAGACCTGGGGACAATATTAGCAAAGAGGTGGTCCCACACGCTTCAAAACCCTAGAACTCTTGAACCAATTCCCCATTACTGGATGCAGATAAAAATCATAGCTAGGATGGACGGACACCCCCCCCCCACACACACACATACGCACACACACACACACATTTATTTACGCACACATACATATGTTTCCATTTTTGCTTGAATGTCATGCCGTTTGACTAAATTCATAAAGTATTAATGGCAATCATCCATATACTGCTTGGTTTACATCTCAGCATCAAACTTTGTTCTGTCCACAATCCACATATTAACTGACACTTACCCATCCCATTTCTAAATATACTTTTATGTATGTATAAGCTGCTGTATAACTAACGATTGCTTCGCTTACTGGTATTGTTGGGTTATAGTTATCATATAAGTTTCAAATTTTGGCACAAAGCAAGCAATTTCCGGGAAGGGGTAAGTCGATTACATCGACCCCAGTGCTTAAGTGGAACTTATTTTACTGACCCCGAGAGAATGAAAAACAAAGTCGACTGCGGCGGAATTTGAACTCAAAACGTAAAGACGGTCGAAATGCTGTTAAGCATTTTGGCGGGTGTGCTTATGAATCGGCTAGCTCACCGCCTCATCTATAGTTAACACATTGACCGATAGTAACGAGAGCACATTTCGATTTATTCTTCTTTCAAATTTCAATGCAGGATTCCTCTATAATATCCATTCTACTAAAGGTACAAGGTCTGAAATTTGGTGTGGGTGGGGGGACTAGTCAATTGCATCAACCCCAGTGTTTCACTGGTACTTAATTTATCAACCCCGAAAGGATGAAAGACAAAGTAGACCTCGGCGGAATTTGAACTCAGAATGTAGTGATAGGCGAAATACCGCTAAGCATTTCGTTCAGCATTTTAACGATTCTGCCAGCTCACCGATTGATTCCTCTACAATATCTCCAGGAGTTGTCAACAATTTAAATTCTTTTATCCTTTGACTTGTTTCAGCTATTTGACTTTGGCCGTAATGGCGCGACTCCATCAGAAACGTAGCATTTCTTCCGGCTCTTTACGTCCTGATTTCAAATTTCACTAAGACCAACTTTACCTTTAATTTCCCCGGTACCGATAAAATGAAATACAAGGTCAAATGAAGAGGTCGAGGGTATCGACTCAACCCTGCCTTCAAAATTACTGGCCTTGTGGCAAAATCAGAAATACTTATTATTAGTGGAGGAGTAGCAGAATCTTCAGAGGGTTGAACAAAATGCCTTGCAGGATTTAGTTGAGTTATTCTATGTTCTTAGTTCAAATCCCGCCGAGGTTAACTTTGCTTTCCATCCCCCCGGAGTATATAAAATAAAATGTCTGTCAATTACTGTAGTCTCGCAAAATTTTGGTTTTGCGTTTGTTAGAAACCATTATTTTTCTTTCTTTTTTTTTTATCAGATTACTTAACATGTCATAATAAAATGCAAATTTATTCCTACTAATTCCATCCACCCACACTACTTAATTTACCTTTCACAATGATTCCATATAGAATATAAATAATGAATAATCTCAATGAAGTTCAAAATTTAATTACAGAAAAAGGATCGAAACGAAACTGCAAAAACAAAACACGTTGATGCTGATTTTGGTGGTTATATTACCTTTCTTAGCCATTATTTACATTGTATCTATGGTAACTTTAATCTTAAAATACTATATAGCAGCAGGCAGGATGCGACATCAGCTCATGATGTGTGTATATAATGAGAAAACAAGGTAAAAATCATTGAATGATTTTTACCTTGTTTTCTCATTATATACACACACACAATCTCTCTCTTTCTCTCGCTCTCTCTCTCTCTCTCTCTCTCTCTCTCTCTCTCTCTCTCTCTCTCTCTCTCTCTCTCTCTCTCTCTCTCTCTATCTATCTATTTATCTCTATCTTTATCTCTCTCTCCCTCTCTCTTTCTCCTACATTCCCTAGATGTATGCATGTACGCACACACAGACACACATTATGCTCTTACTCTCTCAACACCTCATGTTCATTCTTCTTTTGACGTTTTCCCTTCAACTGATTTACATATCCTTACGCATTTTCTTTATTATTATTATCATTATTGTTATTATTATTATTTACAATGTACTGAATGATACCGCCATGGTAACAAGAGAATCGCTAATAACGGTCCTTGATGAATTGTATTTAATTCGCTAGTTAACGCGATCAATCATAAATTGCACCCCTCCGAACTGCCCACCCACTGTGACCCATGTCAACCAGATCACAGGTCATGCAGTACACATATTACCTGTGTTACTTTCTCGAACATCGGCTGTACTGACCGTCCTTGTTTTGGATTGTTGTATCTGAAGGTACGGGGTGACTGCTGAAAGCCGGTGTCCGTCGAAACAGACTAAACAAGGCCACTTATACAGATGGTTGGGTAAGAATATTTAATTAATTTATTTATTTATCATGATTATGTATAACGTTCTCTATGTAAGCACAGAATCTTATAGCCAATAAAGAAATCATCATTATCCATATTTAATTAATTGTTAGAGCATCGGAAAAGATACCTAACAATATCTGTTCCAGCTTTATGCATTTTGATTCAAATCACGAGGAAGTTAACTACGCCTTTCATTGCTTCCCGGGTCGATAAAATTTTCTACCAGTCAAGTTCAGTGTCGATGGAAACGACTATTCCTCTCCTGTAAACTTGGCCTTGTGTCAAACATTGAAGCAATTATCATAATTATTGTAGAGGATGTTGGCTGTCACAAGAAAAAAATCAAGTGTTTAAAATGCTTCACTGCCTTGTTGTACGCCATTACATGTCTTTAAGGTCTGAGTTCAGATCACGCCATGGACATCTTTGCTTTTCATCCATGTGAGTGGTGTGGCTGCCGGTGAAATCAGTAATAGTCAAGTTCTAGGTTTGAAATAGTCGGATGTTTTCTCCTGGTTTGTTGCCTATACATAAAAAGAAATTCAATATTATTATTGCAAAATGGAATCGTTTGTCTCACCGATCATGAATCATGTAAAGTGGTCACACATTCTTTTTCGTGGTGATAGATTACTAAATTTCGGAAATCAGTAAAAGCGATAGATAAAACCACTTGCAGTGTTTAGATTTCAAATCCCTTGGAGGTAGACTTTCCATTCCTTCGGACCATTAAAATAATTACGAAAAAATCATTAAAGTTGATTTAATCAATTCTATCGATTATGCACTAAAACATATGTCTATGTTAAGAAAAAACAAACATATTGATATTAGATGAGTAGATTGAGGTTGATGATAGAATCGGTAGGCAGCTGGATAAAACGCATATAATTCCTTGTAAAATATATCTTTTAATTTATAACCTTTCTTTAGTTCACATCTCCCCAAGGGCAACTTTACAATTAATTTAAATAAGGAGCCATGATATACGATATAATCAACAGCTCACAAATTTTCATAACTAATGAAAAATTAATTGAGATGTCCATTACAGTTTTTAGTATAGATTTTCAGCTTTACTAAACAGCATCAGCCAATATTAAACAGAGAAAGTAAATTAATAATTCTTTCAAATTATAGTACAAGACCAGCAATTGTGAGGGAGGGGGCAATCGATTGCATTGACTCAACTGGAACTTATTTTATCGATCCCGGAAGATTAAAGGTAAGTCAAGCCCGGCTAAGTAGTTTGTCCAGTTCGGTAACGATTCTGTCAGTTAATGTGCTTACAGCAAATTATAGATAATGAAGTCAATTTAAGAAGGGATTTGGAACTGTGATTTTTCTCTAACTCTTGTTATAGAGTAGTTAATTGAATTAGCAAGAAATTATCGAAATTTTGTAAAATTATATACATTATCGCTGATGAAGCTTGTAACTTTTTCTAAAATATGAATTAGATGATTGTTCACCAAAAAGTTTGAAGAATTAGAACCAAGAATAACAGAAAATATTTATGCGATACGATGCCCCTTAAATGATGCGAAATTTGACGCGGGAGTATTTAAAGAAAAATTGGATTTCATTTCATTCTGAAGGAACAAAACAAAAATCTTGTACGAAAATCTTCAATATATTTTAAATTAACTCGGGATATTCTGGACGTTATAATTCAATATTATTTGAGTTATTGGTTGAAAACTTATTTGAATCATGCTATTAAGGGATTTCATGAAATAGGTCACTTTAATATTTCTATGAACAAAATTTATGCAGTTTTTCAACAGTCAACAGCAGCTTTATAAAATTACTGCAGAATTAACTATCCATAGAAAAATTCGATGTAGGTCATGTTTTTTGGTCTACAATGGGCTTCCTGTTTTTATACTTTTCTCCAAGGAGAGACACGACAGCAAGCATCAGCATTTTTAACGAATAATCATTACTATCACGTACACTACAAAGAAGACGAATCAAAGTATACAATATCATATAACCATTACGGCCGAGCTTACCGAGCTGGGTATTAGAAACAGTTGTTAGATTAAGTAATACCGCGTGCTCTATATGTGTGCGTCTATGAATATTTTCCCACCTCCATCACTAATCACTTGACAACCGGTGTTGCCTCGTAATTTGCGGTTCGACAAAGGAACCGGTAGAATAAATAACAAAATTAAAGGCAAAATAATAAGTACTAGGTTTGATTTATTCAACAAAACGCTTTACAATATATAATACCCAGAAATGGCTACAGTCCAATGACTGACACGAGTAAAAGATAAAAGGTATATAAAAAATTGATATTAAACTACAATATTTTCCTGTTATGGGAATAAAGAAATAATAATTAAAGTATAATAATTATGACACAACTACAGTAGATTCAGCAGGAGCCTCTTCAGGGTGGAGTGAGGTGATTAAATTATTTCCATTGTGAATACGTACCATTAAGTTTCAGGAATCCGCTATCATATGTAATATTATGGATGATAGATAGATAAAACATCGATCCATTTTTTCTCATACCAGAATCAGTGCATGTCAAATAACACATTACAGAAAGATCTAAGAAACCATTTTGAAATTGTCACTATGATAAGTAACAACAAAACGGTATGTAAAAATGTCGAAATTTCGTACAAAAACAATTTATAAGACTAGAAACGCTGAAATATATATGTTCTTAATAATCCATTATTAGTAAAGCTAAATTTAGTTAAAAATTAAGAATCGTTATCGATAGTTTACTACCAAATTCTGAGTTTTATAAACAAAATATATGAATCAAATTACGTAATCTCCGATCATACATAGGAATGCGTATATGCACATAAATATACATACATACATATATATATATATATATATATATGTGTGTGGTGCACCAGCATGACCGCAGCCACTTGGCTGAAACACATAAATAAATAAATAAATAAATAAATAAATACATACATATATATTTATAAGCGTATATATATATATGTGTGTGTGTGTGTTTATATATATATATATATATATATATATATATATATATATATATATATATATA
>NC_068981.1:84534068-84534892 GCF_001194135.2 Octopus bimaculoides
TATATATATATATATATATATATATATATATATATATATTCGCTACCTTTTATTTTAAATATTTTTCTATTTTCAGTCGTAAATCACTTGCGAGAATAAAGAAATTATTACTGTTTAGATTAAGCAAAGAAATATAACGTGCTTACGTGTGTGTGTGTGTGCGCGCACACACGTGTGTTTGTATATGTATTTGTATGTTTACGAAAAAATAAGATAAGGAAATAAAGATAATAATTAAAAAAAAGAGTAAAATGAAAATAAATAAAAATAATAAATTCCAATCAACTAAAAGCATAACAATGAGTTCTGGTATCTGGACAGAAGATTTACGAGAATTGAAAGATCTAAAATAAAAGTATAGTATAATTTTATTTTATTTTCTTTATCAATAAAGCTAAAATAACAGGCAAATAAAATTAATATATTAAATGTCACTAAATCTAGCCTTTAAACACAGGAACTGCAGTCGCTGAGTTGAATAGAAATAGCCCATTTCTAAAAGGCATTAACTTGGAGAGGTGACCTGTGTCAACATGACAATCTGATAAACTTTTACTATTCATGCCTGCAAGGCTAAAAGCATTCGGACGACAGTTAGTGCAATGAGATCCAAATCCAGCGTTTTTCCTGACAAACAGCTGGCAAATCGTATGTTATGTTCTGGATGAATCGGTGAGAATTGAACAGAAAGAGACGAGACGTGTTCGAAAAGAGACGAGCAGAATTACTGCGATTTGTTCCACTTCCCTTTACCAAACTTCATTCTGTCTGCCTGTCTCTCTCTCTCTCTCTCTCTCTCTCTCTCTCTCTCTCTCTCTCTCTCT
>NC_068981.1:84536043-84544552 GCF_001194135.2 Octopus bimaculoides
GTATGTATGTATGTATGTATTTATATATATATATACATATATATGCAGGCATGTATATATTTATGCATATATATATGTACGTTTATATATATACGTATTGCATATAACTAGCTAACTATATATGTGTGTGTGTTTGTGTGTGTGTGTGTATGTGTGTGTGTGTGTGTGTGTGTGTGTGTGTGTGAATGTATGTATGTATGTATGTATTTATATGTATTAATAACTTTCTGAGTGTGGAGGAAGGGACAAGATTCATGATGTTTGCGGCAGCTTCTGAGACCGTTGAGCCTGATATCGCTGATTCTCAATTTAATCTGCAGCAAGGCAACACATGCATGAAATCTAGGGATGGCAAGTATTCCTGAGGGAGGCGAGAATTGGCGAAACAAGTCTGTTGGGAATGCCTAACCTGACTATTAGCCACCACATCATACTAAAGCCGAATGTCATCGATACCTGTTGGCTACGTCCGCTAGAGAATGAAAAAATAATTTCACAACGGGACACACTCATTTTAGAAAAAGGCTTTAGTTTTGCAAAAGCTGTCACTGGTCCCAGGAATGATGAGCAGTATGTTAATATCTTATCGACACTAAAATATTAAACTAAAATATCTAACCCAATTAAGATAGTTTTTCTGAAAAAAGCTTTTATCAGCAAAAGTGGCGATCAACCAAACCCATACATCACTTAGAGTGTTACCAAATAAAATGAACGCGCATGCCACTGAGGTCGAGTTTGCCTTTTATCCTTTAGGGGTCGATAAAATTGAACACTGCGTTCGATGTAATTGACTAACCCCCTTCCCCGACCTTGCTGACCTTGTGCCAAAATTTCAAGCCTTTATCATGAATACGCATGAATTGTTTTAATAATTGTAGATACAAACCAATCAGCATGCTGCTAGAGATAGCAGCCATGTCTCCACGAATCATGATTCTGTTTTTGTTTCATCCATATTGCATCATTTTTAAAAAGATTTGAAGGAGTCGTAACTTCTGTTTCTAATTATGTACGTAATGGCACTCCCATTAGCTGGTATAAACAATTATTAAATTTCTTCAAGCCTTACTCTTACTTCCTTTTAAAAAGTACATACAAAAACATATTGCATAATGTAGTAATAGATACATTATGGCTGCCAAAAAGACAGGGAGGTCACGGTTATAGTGTCTTTAAATCATGACTGATATGGGATTCGACAGCAGCAGCAATAGTAAGTTTCAAGTATTGACTCGGCCTTCTCAGTCATTATATTAAATGCCGTGCAGAGATGATGTTATCAGTGCAACATCCATATCAATCGTACCAACGCTAGCACTACGTCAATACAAGATTCACAATATCAAAGAGCACCGTCTCCGCCACATAAACTCCAAGAAGCCTCTAAGTGGTCAGACACCCTGGTAGAAAAAGCAGTCAAATTTCCTACATAGCATACACACCATACCGTCTTAAGTGAGGGGAAACCACATTAGTTATTGTCTTACGTAGCCATGAAGAAACGTTGGAACGCTTACGAATTATCGGTCTTCTTGATCAAGGCTGACCAGTGGCTAAACACCAGCACGAACAACAAAAATACCAACACCTTTACCACAACTATAAGAATCATGATTAACACTGCCACCACCAACACCAGCACCAACGCCAATGCCAAAACCAACATCAACGTCAGCACTAACACAAAGAAATACCACAAAACCAAATCGTGTTCAATGTAAGTTTCGATAAATATTCAACACAAGTGAAATGATGACATATTTATCATTATATATTGTCATATTTATAATTGTTCTATATGCCTGTTTCCAATCTGTCCGGACGGCTATTGAGACGTTGATATGAATAGCTCAGGTCAAGACAGAGGGGATGGCGAGGTTGTTAGCGAGAAAACGGTGATAGCATGAGATGGTAGTAGCTGTAGTGATTGGGTGCCTGGGGGCGAAGGCGAGGATGGCAGAGAACGAGAAACGAGAAAGAAGAAACTGAATCTTACGCGCACGCACATTTGCGAAATGAAGGTATTAGTGAGATGAAATAAATATTGCGTGGAATGAGTGAGGAAGAAATAGAAACAATGATCGGACATAGAAATAGGAAGAAGGAAACTAATAAACATTCCAGAGTAATTTAATGCATTAAGCATCTACACACAAACCCACACACACATAAACACATAAACACACACGAGGCTTGCACGTCACAAATACATAGATATTTATATGTATGTATGTATGTATGTATGTATGTATGTATGTATGTATGTGTGTGTGTATGGATGTATGGATGTATGGATGTATGTATGTATGTATGCGTGTGTATATATATACATATATATATATATATATATATATATATATATATATATATATATATATATATATATATCCTTACGCACACTCATACATCTGCTCGACGTGAATGTATATTTGTTTGTTACCTTTTGTCATAATTTCAATGTCATATTGTACGTATGTGTCCACGCATGCATGTGTACGCATATGTTTCTATGTATGGTCATCATATATATATATATGTGTGTGTGTGTGTGTGTGTGTATAGGTGTATAGAGAGAACTAGATAGATATGGACATGTAAATAGACATATATGTGTAGGTGTATATTCATGTGTGTGTGTGTGTGTGTGCGTGCATTAGTGTATAAGATGTATGTATATGTATTAAGTGTTCCTTTTACAATTTACTTCGTACCTTTACGCATTGTTCCTGACTTACACAATAAATCTCTTTAATATTTGTGTATGTATGTGTGTTTGTATGTTGTTGTTGTTGGCACTTCGTCGCATACGACGTCGAGGGTTCCAGTTGATCCAATCAACGGAACAGCCTGCTCATGAAATTAACGTGCAAGTGGCTGAGCACTCCACAGACACGTGTACCCTTAACGTAGTTCTCGGGGATATTCAGCGTGACACAGTGTGACAAGGCTGACCCTTTGAATTACAGGCACAACAGAAACAGGAAATAAGAGTGAGGGAAAGCTGTGGTTAAAGAGTACAGCAGGGTTCGCCACCATCCCCTGCCGGAGCCTTGTGGAGCTTTAGGTGTTTTCTCTCTCAATAAACACTCACAACGCCCGGTCTGGGAATCGAAACCGCGATCCTATGACCGCGAATCCGCTGCCCTAACCACTGGGCCATTGCGCCTCCACGTTTGTATGTATATATATGTATATGTGTCTAAATGTATGTGTGGACGCGTCTAAAGACTATCATTCCATAGAAGTTCACGGCACTGACATTATTGGTTGTAAAGAAAATATCGACAGATGCCGAAATGACTTTGATAACCAACGAAGGCAGACGAAGGGAACTTCGTCTTTGTGTTGGCTCCTCTCGTGTTTTCCTTATTTCAGTACATTTTTACGTTATCCTCATTGTCTTCCCACTTCATTCCTATTCTGTTTTTGTTTTTATCTTGCGTATTCCATTGTTACATAACTATTAGCTTTGCCTTAAAATGGTTATTAGTGTAGTGTTCGTATTCTATTCTACCTTTACTAGGGGATACCCAAAAGTAACCGGAAACGTCCTCTGCGTGACTAAGTCTCCAATATTTTTCGGTTTTACCCTCTTTTCTACACCTTCCATGGTGGTTTATGCTACTGATACTGCAGGGAAAAGTGATGCTATGGCCAGTTCTTGATCTCATTGATCACTAACAAATAGCTAAAGAAGAGATCTCATTGATCTCTAGCAAAGAGTAAGGACGGGAATCATTTCTATTTTTCTTTTAGTTTGTTTCTTCTTTTTCTTTTTTTTTTTATTTTTGCTTTACATCCTACTTTTTTTACTCTACATTTTCACTCCTTATTTTATGGCTTTTCCCCATAGAGATATATGTAAATATATGTAAACTAGGTTGAATGTGTGCGTGTGTGTGTGTGTGTTTCGTGCCTTGGGCAAGTGTCTTCGACCAAAGCCTTTTTGAGTGTATTTTGTAGGGAAAACTAGAAGCCCGTCGTATGTGTGTATGTATGTGTGCATGTGTGTGTGTGTGTGTGTGCGTGTGTGTCTTTGAGTCTCTGTTTCTCCCCTACTAGCACCAATAGCCGGTGCTGGTATGTTTACATCCCCGTATTCTAGCGATTCAGCAAACTCCAGCGATAGAATAAGTACTAGCTTTTACAAAATAAGTACTAGGACTGAAAAAGTGTTGAGGTTTACATATAATGATGAAATCATGAAAGAAAAATTAACAGCACACGGTATACGCTGAAAAAGAAGAGACATATGCATAGCATACAAAGTTAAAAAAAAAAAAAAATGGCGGGAGAATGATAAAGATGTGGCCCTCCTGATACAGGAAGGCCTCTAGGGATAACCGAGGAACCCCATAGTCCGAAATTTCCCTTTTCAAGTGAAACTTGAAAAGTCAATGAGAGCTCTACTAAAGATGAATGTATCTGTGAGGCAAGCCCGTTGTAGTTCAAATTCACGTCGCAAGCCCGTTGTAGTTCAAATTCACGTCGCTAGCACCCACTTGGTGCGACCCTCGGGCATCAGTCTGCCGAGCGGCGATGTCCCTTGTTCGTCGATTTTTGCGATGGTTGAAACCATCTGCTTCGAACAGATTACAAGGACACTGCCATGAGCAAAACAAGTTTATGAGTGGTTTTCACACATTAGGAATGGTCACTCGTCGCTTGAAGACCTACCTCGTTCAGGGAGACTGTCCACCTCCCGAACGAATGAAAACATCACGAAAGTTCATGTCCTGATCTTGGAGAACCCTCTCACATTCCATACAATCTTGCTATTTCCACTTTCAATTTGGAGTACTTGGAGATTTTTTCAACCTCTATACTCACGACACTTATGTCATTTGGTATGGCTACATCAATAATCTGACAGTATTTATCTCTCTCATTCAATATGACAATATCCGGCCGACTGTGTTCGATTACACGATCCGTCTGAAAATCATAGTCCCGGAATTACTTCTCCATCCTCCTGCATAACTTTACTTGGAGCATGCTCATACCAATTCTCTGTTACTTCATATTGGTATTTACGGCATAAGAAGCAATGGAGATACACACACACACTTTATCGTGGCAGCACTTGTATTCTTTTTGTGCAAGGCTCTCACACCCACTTACTAAGTGGGTCACATTTCCCACACTCTTTCCACAGAGTCTGCATTTATGGGTGTCAGACGTTTTATAGATGTTATTCTTCACTGAATTGGTAGCGAGAGCCTGTTCTTGTGCAGCAATGATCAGGCTTTCGGTGGTACGCGTCAAATCACCTCACTGAAGCCATGCCCCCGATGCTGCATTATCCTTAACGTCTTGTGTGCTCCTTTCAAATTGTCCATGCATTCTAATTTCAGGAAGTTCCTTTTTTAGCTCTTTGGTTAAACTCTTCCTTGCCCATTATTTCATCTGCATTTACACCCATATCTTTCGTGGCATATTGCCGCAGGCCTTCATCACTATTCATCAAATACCCGGCAAGGGTTCTCCTTTCCCTCCTTATACAATGGTCTACACTAATTAGTCCTTTGCCACCATTCTTCCTTTTCATATACAGTCTGTTTACGTTTGCTTTAGGGTGTAGCGCCCCATGCAGCGACTTCAACTTTCTCGTCCTTCTTTCCAGTGTTGATATTTCCTCCTTAGTCCATTTAAGGCTGAACGCACTATACATGACCACCGCAACTGCCCAGATATTCATTGCAGTAATCAATTTTTTGGCATTCAGGTTGGATTTCAACACCATCTTCACCCTACGTTGATACGCCTCGCTGACCTTAACTTTCATTTCTCTGCGTAGAATGTCATCCAGCTCCAAAATCCTTAAATATCTACACCCACTACCGTCGGGTTTCACCCATTGTCTCTCCGGATGGTAACCGCAATCCTCTACAGGCTGCTTTCTTCCCTCTTTTCATATTAAGTACTGAGCATTTGGTAATCCCAAATTCCATACCGATGTCCCTATCACACTTTTGGACTGTTTTGGTTACGGAATCTATCTGTTTTTCAGATTTCTCAAACAATTTCATGTCATCCATAAAAAGATGGTTCAATGATGGGCCTTTCTTTCCACATCGGTAACCCATCTTCACTTTCCTAAGTGTCATTGTTATGTGCAATTATAAACAGTAACGGAGAAAACGAGTCAACTTGGAAGATTCCCCTTTTAATATTAACATCTCCATACTTGAGTACAATTTGGTTTCTCACTTTTTCATGCTATGCATCAGAAAATTTGTGAGTGTTGTCAGCGATACCAAACATCTGCAGGCATGCAACGATCCAAGAATGAGGCATCATGTCATATGCCTTATCAAAGTCAATCCAAGCCATAGACATGTTCGTATGATGTTTTTTACAATGCCTCAAGACTGTTTTAGCCATGACCAGGTGATCCTTGGTACCCTGAAAACTCTTCCTACATCCTTTTTGTTCCCTTGGTAGTATTTCTTCCTGTGCCAGGAAAGTGTATCTTCCAAATTACGTTTAGGCAGGTTATACAGGGACTGTAGATTCACACAATTTCCACTTTCTTCTATCTTTCATTACAAGTTTTGTCCTCCCAGTAACCATCCACGTGGAGACTGTACTTTTGTGGACACACTCATTCAACTGGGCTGCTAGTCTTTCATGCACCACGTGGCATCTCTTCAACCAGAAGCCATGAATCTCATCTGGTCTGGTGGCTTTCCATTTAGGCGCTTTACTCACTTGTTCTTTCACATCACCCGTGCTTATGACAATATTCCTTTGTTTCTTTCCTCCTTGTAATTCTGTCTTGATAGTTCCTATCCACATTACATCCTTTTATGCACCACATTGATTCGCCATAATCCGCTCCAGAACTCCTTGGCTTGATTTATATCAGGAGCAACATTTCTCCCATTGTCTCCTAACGTTCGGAAGAATTCCATCGGGTTACTTTTGAACAATCTGTTCTCCTCAAACGGCTTATTTCTGTTCACAAATCTTCTGATCTTCTGGCTTTTTGCCATGATGCTCTGTCTTAACTGCTCTATTACTGTATCAAACCTGTTCTTCCGTATTTTATATTTCTTCTCTAATTTTTCTCGATCGGTCTTTTTCCCGTTTTTCCAGTTATTATTATTATTATCATTATTATTATTATTATTATTATTATTATTATTATTATTATTATTATTATTACTGAGTGAGTGAGTGAATGAGCGAGCGAGTGAGTGAGTGAATGAGTGAGTGAATGAGTGAGTGAGTGAGTGACTGACTGACTGAGTGACTGACTGAGAGACTGAGTGAGTGAGTGACTGAGTGAGTGGATGAGTGAGCAGCGCATGCTATCAAAGAAAGACTAGAGTACAAATATACGAAGTCCAGTATACCCATCATGACTACCCGTCTGATTAGGGTACACCAGGCACATGCATCACAACCATATGCGCGCGACAAGGTAATCTCATATCAGGATAACCAACGCATGACCTTGCAGGTAGAGCCCAATTAGAATTTTTTTCAGGTCGAGTAGCCCGTTCCCCTTAAAAGGTCCCTGAATAAGAGTTGTTTAAGGATGTTGAACGAAACACCCATGTTTACAGAGTTGAATTATTTAAATCCCAAAGAACTCCTCTCAACACATAACTATGGTGCTCCCCCACTACTTCTGCTCATGATCAGAGATGCACACATCGTTAGCCACCAAGGGACATGCCGAACTGGTTAAAGTCAAACAACTGACAGGCAAATCTGTGGTATAGAGCAGAATATTTGCTGTAACGCATTTTATATATTATTATTATTGTTGTTATTATTATTATTATTATTATTATTATTATTATTATTATTATTATTGTTCAGTAGTTTTATTTTTATAACGTGCTTTCACTTCACTACCGAGCGGAGCTCTGTGCGCCTTGGGTATGTGCTGTGGTTTGCTGTGGTGCTCTTATGGTTACTGTATTGAAAGTGTTTTGCGTAGGATGTGTGCAATGCCCAGTAGTGCAATTTTCTGTATGTTATGTATATTTGTAAGTCCTGGTGTTTTTGTTATGTATTTGTCTGAATATTTTTTTATTATGCCTAAGGCACCTACTATAATAGGAATTGTTTCTGTTTTTAGATTCCACATTCGAGTTACCTCTATTTCCAGGTCTTTGTATTTTGAAAGTTTTTCCATTTCTTTTAGAGAAACGTTGTCATCTGCTGGTATTGATACATCAATTAGAAAGCATTTTTTTCTTCATGATCTTTGACAACTATATCTGGTCTATTTGCCTTAATTTCTCTATCTGTGTGTATTGGCATATCCCAGAGTATGGTTGCGTTCTCGTTTTCTGTGCCCTTTTCTGGCGTGTGCTTATACCATTTTTTTCTGTTGTTATTCCATAGTATTGGCATAGCTTCCAGTGTATGTAGGTCCCAGCTCTATCGTGTCTGTGAATAAATTCCTTCTTAGCCAGGACTGGGCAGCCAGAGATAATATGATTTATTGTTTCTTGTCCATCTCCACATATTCAACAGTTACTTGTTATGT
>NC_068981.1:84544668-84548653 GCF_001194135.2 Octopus bimaculoides
TCATCGTATTTGTTAGGTAGATTGATTTCTTGTTTGTATTTGTCAGCTTCCTTAAATACTGAAAACAATTTTTTGTTTTGCTCGTGTTTTGTGGCTATTTGTATTAGTTTTCCTTGCTTCTGGAGTAGGTATTTTTGCAGTCCTATGGTGGTTATTTTATAATAGTTTTCCAGCTGTATAAGACCCCTGCCACCTTCTGTGCGTTGTATATATAGCCTTTCTATGTCAGATTTTGGGTGGTGCATCCTATATCCTGTCATTATCTGGCCAAACCCTCATCAATTTCTTTAAAATATCATTTGAAGCGGAAGGTGAGGTTAGAGAGGGAGATACTTCCTTCTAGTATGTTTATCAAAAGGTGGTCGACCGTGGCAAGACCGGTGAGACCGAATGGACCGACTCTGAGTATGCTTTTCGAAGCAAGAGAAAAGAAACTGGAAGAGAGCACTTTCCCATGCCTTGGGGACGGTAGAGTAATCCGAGATGTTTGCGTGGGGTTTATCCCAAATTACCGTAAGTGGACTGCCTCGCTATTGGGGATTCTATTTATTCATTTATTTATTTATTGTTTCTTTAATTTCTGTTATAATCCTCTGTTATATCCTTTAATGTGGTAGCATCTCCCTTCGATCGAAGTAAGGCCTCACCTGTTTTTGCTTTGTTTTTGTTTGCTGTAACTCGTCCTTCGATATTATCCTCCATGTCTTGGGCTCCTGTGGCCAATAAGAAAAATCATTATCATTATCATTATTATTATTATTATTATTATTATTATTATTATTATTATTATTATTATTATTATTATTATTATTATTATTATTATTCAGTAGTTCTATTTTTATAGCGTGCTTTCACTTCACTACCGAGCGCAGCCCTGTGTGCCTTGGGAATGTGTTGTGGTTTGCTGTGATGCTCTTATGGTTACTGTATTGAAAGTGTTTTGCGTAGGATGTGTGCAGTGTCCAGTAGTGCAATTTTCTGTATGTTATATATATTTGTAAGTCCTGGTGTTTTTGTTATATATTTGTCTGAATATTTTTTTATTATACCTAAGGCGCCTACTATGATAGGAATTTATTATTATTATTATTATTATTATTATTATTATTATTATTATTATTATTATTATTATTATTATTATTATTCAGCAGTCTTATTTTTTATTATGTGCTTTCACTGCACTTCCGAGCACAGCTGTGTGCTTTGGCTATGTGGTGTGGTTTGTTGTGGTATTCTTATTTTCACTGTATTGAAAGTACTTTACGTAGGATGTGTGTGGTGCCTAGTGGTGCTTTATCATTATTATTATACTCGGTAGCCTATTCGGAGGTCGACACCTTCCTCCTTACGCGATACAGAGAGGGCTGGGACCACAGCTGGCTTCGAGAGTTCTCTGATCAATTTGGATCAATCAAAAGCATTCGCTACTTTGAAGCCGTCCTGAAAGCAGGCGGTTTTGGACCCGTTTTCAGAGGCTGGATCGCTGCATTGCACAGCAGCACTTGTTCAGTGGTCAAAGTAAACGGCCACCTATCGGAGCCGTTTGGTATCGCACGCTCGGTACGTCAGTGCTTCCCGCTGTCGTCTCTTCTATACGTATTGGCACTGGAGCCAGTGTTGCGTAAGTTGGAACTGCTAAGGAGAATCCCTTTCGAAATGGGACAAGGAAGGGCAGTGTCAACATACGCGGACGACGTCACCGTCATGGTGACGAACGCCTGCGAAGTAGAGACAATCGGCACCACTTAAAAGAATATAAGTCGGTTGCAGTGGCTAAAAACCAACGCCGACAAATCGGTTGGTTTGCGGTTGGGCTCCTGAAGAGGCAGGACGATGCCATCGGACGGCGTTGTCGGACACTGAACCGACGGACCAATTAAAGTGCTCGGGGCTTGGTTTGGTCCCGACCACCAAGTTGATAAGAACTGGGATGCGGTGGCGAACAGGGTGGACAGACTTACCCAGAAATGGGCTCAAAGAAAACTTCCCTGAAAGGTTGGGCAGAGGTGGCGAATGCTCACATCGCCTCCGTTATCATTTATCGCCTGACCGTCGTGCCTCTTATTCAAATTCTTGTGGAAGGGACGCGGTCCAATAGTCAGGTGGTTAGTCTGTTGCCAGCATCCTCTGAGTGGCGGATTAGGTATGCTGTGACTCCAAATGCGCAGACATGCTCTTAGCTTACGCTACCTGCAGCGATTTCTGAATGGTGAGCGTCTATCGGCTACGTCTGTGAGGCTCGTCTTTCTGCAGCTCGTTTCTTTAACGGAGCTGCAGTCCTGGGTGAAGAAAAGACCGAGACTGGGTGCCTGGCCCCTAGAATGTCGTCAGACGCTCACAACACTCTACCAGTCAGGCAATGGATGTTCCGTTTTAGAAATTTATAGAGGATTAGTGGTGAGGAAGTGCGACGACAAGAACGAACTGGCTAATCTGTTCCAGAGGACTGTCCGGTTGGAAACTATCATGGATAATTTCCGGATCTACTTGGCCTGGCAGTGCTACCGAGGAGCGCTACCGGTTCGAGATAAACTCTATAGGCACGGATGTACTGTCAAGCGGACTTGTCCGAGGTGCGAAACCTTTCTTCACCCCTTCGTTCAGTGTCTGGGCATTGTTGATTTGTGGGTTTATGTTGAACAGCTGCTGTCACATATGGGACGGATCTGTCTGTCGGCCGAATCTGTAGTGATGATCGCACCGCCGCCCTCCTTAAATCGGGCAGCCAAGGCAGTTTTCCTTTGCCTGGAAGGCTGTGGCGAAAGAGGTTGTTTGGTGGGCAAGGCTGAAAGGCATGCGGACACAGATACATTCATCTTTAGTAGAGCTCTCATTGACTTTTCAAGTTTCACTTGAAAAGGGAAATTTCGGACTATGGGGTTCCTCGGTTATCCCTAGAGGCCTTCCTGTATCAGGAGGGCCACATCTCTATCATTCTCCCGCCATTTTTTTTTTTTTTTTACCTTTGTATGCTATGCATATGTCTCTTCTTTTTCAGCGTATACCGTGTGCTGTTAATTTTTCTTTCATGATTTCATCATTATATGTAAACCTCAACACTTTATCTCTGTCTCTGTATTGTCCCCCTCATTCTTCACCCTTGTGGCAAATAAATGAAACCATTATTGTTATTGTTGTTTTTGTTGTTATTATTATTATTATTATCATCATCATCATTATTATTATTATTATTATTATTATTATTATTATTATTATTATTATTATTATTATTGATATTATTATTATAACACTAGTGCTTGCTAATTTAGTTAGCAGGTATTTCATCTTGACGTTTGGTAACAACAAGTTTCCTCAAATTTCAAGAATTTTTCTAAAGATTCATGCAGAATATTGGATGGAACTTTTCTGCAGGTCGACAATGCAAGTTTCAATTTCAATTACTTTTAGTATTTTATGCAGCATTTTGGATGTTGCACCAAGTGTACCAATTACTGTTGTCTTGGTCTTCCACAGTCTCATCAGCTCTCTGACTAGATCCTGATATTTATCAGTTTTTTTTTTTTCAATTTCTTTGGCATCGACTCTGCTATGATAGGAAAATTATTATTATTATCGTTATAATTATTGCTATTATTATTGTTGTTATTATTATTATTATCATTGTTGTTATTATTATTATTATTATCATTATTATTATTATTATTATTATTATTATTGTTCAGTAGTTTTATTTTTATAACGTGCTTTCACTTCACTACCGAGCGCAGCTCTGTGCGCCTTGGCTATGTGCTGTGGTTTGCTCTGGTGCTCTTATGGTTACTGTATTGAAAGTGTTTTGCGTAGGATGTCTGCTGTGCCCAGTAGTGCAATTTTCTGTATGTTATATATATTTGTAAGTCCTGGTGTTTTTGTTATGTATTTGTCTGAATATTTTTTTATTATACCTAAGGCACCTACTATAATAGGAATTGTTTCTGTTTTTAGATTCCACATTCGAGTTACCTCTATTTCCAGGTCTTTGTAT
>NC_068981.1:84549772-84552548 GCF_001194135.2 Octopus bimaculoides
TAAGGATGTTGTAGCTGTAGCTTATAACTGGGACAGCTAAAGTGTTGATACCCATTATCTTGTTTTTAGCATTGAGCTCTGTTTTTAGTATTATTATTATTATTATTATTATTATTATTATTATTATTATTATTATTATTGTTATTATTATTATTATTATTATTATCATTATCATCATCATTATTATTATTATTATAACGTATTTAGAACACGAGAAATGTGCATTCCGGTGACATGTCTTATTTTTCGTTTACTACCCAGTAGGCATTAAAGAAACAACCCTTTCTGATTTCTAAATAAGGAGGGTCAGTGGGGGGGATGCAGCCGAATGAACACAAAAATGGTACCAGTTAGCGTGGTGGGTGGGGGTTGATAGGAAGAGCGAAGCGAGTTGCAAACTTAGCGTTAATGTCTTGTGTTCTATAAGCGAATCATCTGTTTGCCGTCAACACAAACGGTTATTGTTTTGAATTAATAACGGAGAAACCGATGTCAGGAGAAAACGAAGGAAATTTCCTGGACATAGGCCAAGATAATAATAATAATAATAATAATAATAATAATAATAATAATAATAATAATAACAACAACAACAACAACAACAACAACAACAACAACAATAATAATAATAATAATAATAATAACAAAAATGATAATAATAATAATGATGAAAATTGAAACGAAAATATTTACAGATAGAAAAACAAAGAAAGAAAAAAACAAACAGGAAATGCCTGAAAATATATATAAACCGAATATCATGTCATTTTTACGACATTTATTTTTTATTTATTGCGGAGCAGGTGGTAGAAATGATAATGAACTATGTAGCTTAGTCATCATTCTTTTGCCTATCCTATGGCAGCCTTTATTTCTATACCCAACCCCAATCATCAGAATAGGAAATGGAAATCTTTAAACTCGTTTAAATCGTGCTATTATTTGTAGTTGTTTCTTATCATTATTATTTGTTTTTGTTGCAACTGTTGTTTCTCTTCCGGCTGTTGTTTTTATAATGCACCAAATTAATCCGTTTCAAATATTTGTTTGGTATTGCTATTGTTATTGTTGTGATTTGTAGTTGACATCGTTCTTGTTGGAAATGAATAAAACTCCGCATCAATTATGTTCACATCATATTGCTTTTTTCTTTTAGTTTTTTCTATACCGATCTGGTAAAAAAAAAATAACATAAAATATAGTCCAGCGAGTTATAAATTGAGTCTCGTGAGATTTGTTGCTAAAAGATGTCGTTAGATAAGGAATTTATCTCGATCACTATAGGTGTTTTCTGGAATCTAAAGTATTTGTATCCAATCTTACATTGTATATTACATATTTCAGACATGAAATGTCTGAAATATGAGTAGCACAAAAAAGAGAAAACAGTATATCTACTGAGATGGTTAATGTCATGTCTAAAATCTCGTATTTTCCTATTCAATATTGTTGCTTTTCAAATGTTTGCATTTATAAGTAATGGTTCGATGTGGATAAACTGCCGATCGTGTTTTACAAAGGTAGAAGTGATTTTCTTTTTTTTTTTTAAAGAAAAATATCAGACCGTAGTCGAAACAACGAAACTTTTTCAGTGTAGTAAGGGAATGAGACAGGCCTGCAAAGCACTGAAGTTGGCTATCATGTTATTCCATCTAGTTCTTGGCTGTAAGTCCACTTATTAGTAAATATAAATGTTGTTATAAAGAGCAACAACAGCACAATATAACTGTTGGGATATTTCATGCGTCATGAGATAAGTTAAAATCCACTGGGGGATAAAAAGAAATTTCACTAGTATCAGTTAACAAAATATCTGTGATGAAGGAAATACTACTATGAAGCCATCCGCACACACACACACACACACACACACACACACACAAACCATTATTAGTTTGAGCATTACAATTTCATGTCGAATTATTCAAATATAATTTCATAAGAATAGGAGATACAGTCGTGACTAAGCTTTCTCTCTCCTTCCCTTTTTTCGTTCCCTTTTCTCAATTTCTTTATCTCTTTCTGTTTTGGGACAGAGAGTTAATATCCTATAAGCGATTAATGATTATGAAAGTGATACAGAAGCCTTTTTTCAAATCTCATAGAATAAGTACTCAGCTTACAATATGCCAAACCTGAGGAAGAAGTTATGAGAACTGATTATTTAAATAGTTCAAAGTTTAAATAGTGTGTTTCCTGCATCTTAATAGTGAAATATTATCTTGTCACAAATATATAATATGTTATAACAATTAAATTGGATGGATCAGTTATGTGTAATATATAAGAAACTAAACTGGCTGCTTGGAGGATCATTCAGTGCAAATGTATTTGTCACATCTGACGCAATCATTTAACGTGTCTCCAATGTTTTAAAGAGCTACTAAATTAACAAAGGGAAATTACTATAGCATTTATATTCATATCAAATGCTAAAGAAACCGTTGCATCTAACACTGACTGCATTAATTTTGTTGTTGTCGTCATCATCGTCGTCGTCGTCGTTGTTTTTGTTGTTGTTGTTGTTGTTGTTGTTGTTGTTGTTGATCTTGCTGCTACTGTTGGGGGTGATAGTGTTTTACTTCACAAATCTGTGATTATCTTACGTATTATCTAATTAATTCAGCTTACCAGAAAATTAAATTTTTATTCCTTTATTTGATCCATTTATTTACGTTAATGCAAACAAAAAATTATCAATTTTTGAAAATTTCCTCCACGTCACCTCGCTTTGATAGTCTAGTTTGGGGTTAAAGTTAATGAGAACATATATATA
>NC_068981.1:84552734-84557763 GCF_001194135.2 Octopus bimaculoides
TAATATATATATATATATATATATATCTTCCTTATCCGTTAAATGTCCGCAGCTGGGATTGATCTTCGTTCGAATTAATTAATTCTCATTGTTTATGTGTTTATGTGTATATGTGCCTGTTTAATTTAATTTAGTTTTTTATTAGGTTATCTCTTTATCGGGTTGTCTGAAGTGCAACATGCTTCATATTTTTTAATTGTTAATCTAAAGAGTAATCAATTAGATCCTCACTTTTGGCTTTCAAAACCCTATTTTTTGCCACGTATTGGAATATTTTACTTCTGAAAAGATGTAATTAGGATGTTTTGCTCAATAACATTATGTCGCAGGTTTGATTCCGGGGTCGGTAAATGCATTTTCCTTTTTCTTTTCTTTTTGAGCTAGGCATTTCATGTCATGTTCTCGTCTGTTCAACTGAAAATGGGTTCTGCTCGATTGCATGTATATCTTTTCTCCCTCCAACTGGCACACCCTATATGTGATGCTTAGTCAAAAGATGGGAGAGTTGAGAGTTGTCCTTGGGCAAAGCATTTGATGTCACATTGTTCTAGTCTGTTCAGCTGACAATGAGTCCCGCCCGATTGCTTGTATACCTTTTCTCTCTCCAACTGACACTTCCTATATGTGCTGCTGAGTCAAAATATGGGAGTGTTGAAACGGTATCTACGGCTGCTTGCTACTACATATACACCTAAAGCACTTAGCGTAAACACAGAACATGTTACTAAGTCATACGCAGCTTCATATACATTTAAATATTCATTTCAGTATTATTCATGGAAGCAGCTCAAGTAGGGATTATTTATAAAAAGTCTTCTTAGGCCTGTTTCAAGCTTGCAGGCTCATTTGACTGGAGCTTCCCGGGTCTCTATGGATTGCAAATGACTAAGAGCACAATACGCAGCCCTGAACAACACACAAGTCCGTCACAGAGTTAAATCCTAGCAACAGAACTATCTTTTACCCACTGCTAACCTTACCAAACAAAATACTAAAAGTTTGGTCATAGAAGTTCACAGCAAAACACAACAGTAACTTTAACACACATAAAGCAAACCTTCCTAACAAAAAATATTACTACTTGCTAATCGCTAAAATAAACATGATTTCAACGTCAAAATTTTAGAACCGATGAAAGCCTGAAGCATTTTGTTCGGTCGCCACAAAAGACACTCCTATGACATTTTAAACTACAGATCCATGACCTTTGTTTCAACAAAATCAAAATTGTCTTTAGCATATATCCTTTAGTCCGTTTCCCTCCTAGGTGACCAGTATGACATCTGAAGGCCCATATGACATAAAAGCAATTTCCAAACCTATTGGATACTTGTTCGCATATGACATTTCGCCAATTATTTACCACTTAAGATTTTCGATGAAAGCAATGCTGTTTTCAGCATCTTCACTTGGCCCCCTAGAATCTCTTGACAAAATTATTCAGCTATAATCCCTATCCATTTCACTCCTGTTAAATCGAAATTTTCTTTTTAGACAACGTATGTCGACAAAGCCTGCTTCGATTTACGTTCTATAAACTCTGGGCTATATCATTAATTCGACTGCTTTTCATCCTCTTAGCTTTCACTTTTCATTACTTCTCAATACCACAAAGAACACACAACTTAGATATCTCACACACTTTGAAGAGGTTTTATGATGGTGACGCATCAGTGGTTTGGCTCAAACTAAATCGCAAAAATAGGATATACTTCGTTTTTTAGAATCAGAATATATTGAACACTGAGTTTTTTTGTTTACCGTCTACGAGAATACTTTTGTATTAAAAGTATTGCTCGTGTATCATGTATGGTACTGCTCCTACACGTAAGCTTTTAAAAGGGTATTCACAAAAGGCCACCCGATTAAATAGACGACTTTCTCTATCATTTGCCGTTTACACGTAAGGAACACATACGAGCACTTACCCTCAGTTCGAAGTCAACCTATACATAATAGCTTCTGAAACCTATACATAATACCAGACTTCAAAATCTCTGGTGATAGATTTATGGCAAACACTAATCTAAAACATACCGAGAACTGCCTTTTGAAGGCTTAACCGTTTCTTCATTCAAGAAATTACTTCATCTTTAAACAGCTGATGATACCTTACAATTAACACAAACGTCTGAAAGAAGGCTGCATGATACACACAAGCATTCTAGACACTCTTAAAGCATCTATTCGACTAATTGATAAACTTTCTCTCCTTAGCATGCATAAAACCTGAAGTACTTAGAGACTTAATTTATTCCCTTGTGTATCTTTGACCGCAACTAAGATACATCGCGCTGCACTGAGCTACAAAAATGTGACCCAAAATAACCAAAGTTCATTGGATTTACCTATCCCTGTTTATTTCATAACCCTAACACTTCACTCAAGCATTTATTTCAAACATTCTAACATTTCGTAACGCTTGATTTATTTCAAGTTTCTTCTGATCACATCCGCTGCGAAATTTAGACTAAAACAGCAAATGCATCAATCTCGCCATTCTAAGAAGATAAGCAAACGTTATTTCCTCTCTTTCGCAAGCTATAATTCAATAAGTAAATTTACTTGTATAAAAAGTATGTGTATGCGAGTGTGTGTGTGTTTGTGTGTGTGTCTATGTAAGTGCATCTGTGATATGTGTGTACGTGTGTGTGTATTTGAAAATTTGCGTATATACTATGACTGTGAGCATGTCTGCATGTTTAGTGTGTGAGGTAAAAATTCAAATGTGTAGAATAATCATCCACCTAAGATGCTGCCAGTTGTGGGGTAAGAATTTTTCTTCTCAACCACATGGTTCCGGGTTCAGTCTAACAGCGTGACACCTAAGACAAGTGTCTTCTATAATTGCATCGAGCCGATCAAAGCATTGTGAGTGGATTTGATAGATGGAAAATGAAAGAAGCCCATCGTGTATGCATTCGCGCGCGCGTGTTTGCGTGCGTGCGCGTGTTTGTCCCCACCATCGCTTGACAATTGTTGTTGACTTGTTTATGTTCCTGTAACTTAGCGGTTCGCCAAAAGTGATCTATAGAAAAAGTACCAGGCTAGAAAAAAGAAATAAGTATTGGGATCGATTTGTTCGACCAAAATCCTTCAAAGTGGTGCACCAGCATGGCCGCAGTCTAATTACTAAAACAGCTAAAAGATAAAAGATAAAAGAAGATAAATTTGCAGCTTATATAGCTATGGTAATGTATAGAATTCTAGTAGTATACATTATGCTTTCTTACATATCATTATTTAGAATATGCCATATATCTCCATGAAAACCTAATGCAGTCCAGAATGTTCATATGTGATATAGATGAATGCACAATGGATGTATACATACATTCATATTCTCTTTTATGTGCATGGTCGTGGGATTATATCTGTGTGTGTGTGTGTGTGTGTGTGTGTGTGTGTGTGTGTGTGTGTGTGTGTGTGTGTGTGTGTGTGTGTGTATGTGTGTGCGTGCGTGTGTGTGCGTGTGCGCGCGCGTGTACGTGGGGCTTCGCATTTCTGCTTATATTCAGCCAATGATGACAAATTATTGATTGGCAGGTTTATGATTGGAATACGTCAACAGATCGGAATATGTACTCGGGTTCAGTTGACAGATCCACCTTAATATAAAGAGAAATTTTGCATTTGAAAAATATACTATTGATCGTAGAAAGATGATGTTACATTTTCAGTTGATAACAGAAACGGTATCAGATATTATACCATTAAACAAGGGAGATATCATCTATCTACTCTTTCCTCTGGCGCCATATAACTTTCTCCAGATGCTCTTGACAATAACACTTTAAATTAAATTCAGCAGAATCAATCAAATTGTCTATCATATGTTAACTGTTGCGTCGAATGAATGTTGATTCAGGCGAATATGGTTTCAGTATTCCTTCTACTGACGTAGATAATATATGTCTGAAAGGCTGTATGCATCTCTAAGAACGCATTAATTCGATGAGAGAAATGTAACAGAAATCCTTTTAAGTACTATCTTCGATATAACTTTTGATTCGGATGAAAAGATTTCGATTAAAGGATATAAACATGTGTCTATGCGAGGATATATTTATGACATTTTACATATATACCTGTGTGAGTGCATGTGTATAGAACTGACTTTTACTGAGACAAAGATGGCGATCAGTATATTTATAACTGAAGGCAACAGTCGACTGATATACCTAACAATTCTACTGCTTCCTATGTTATTTAGTCAAAGTATCACTAATATTTTACTGGTGCGTGTATAAACTTGAACAGCTCCACAAAAGTAAATTGTTAAAGGTCTTTCTTACCGCTCAAATACTCCTGCAATGTACCACCTTCTAACTATATCTAACTATAACCACCTCAACCCATTTCTAAAGAACTGCTACTATATATCCTAGCTACATATGTGTGTGTCTTTATATGTATATATGTTTATGTCTGTGCACGTTTGTGTGTGTGGGGGGGGGGGGGTTATGGGTGAGTGTGTAAAATTCTGTATGATGACGTAATGTATAAATGCTCGGGTTGGTTTACCACTAACAGAATGGCTTCAACTACAACTAAAAACAAAGGTTCCATAGTTGCCTGGCAAAGAATGAGTGGTTCCACATTGAGCGGGTATCTATATATTAGAACGAAGAAAATTAACAAACAAAACATGCAGTATCACTTCAGAGCATATAATATATACTTCAAACATAACTGCAGATCAAATACAGTAAATAAGGGATGAAAAATGATTTCCATATAAGTCAATTATTCCATCTTCAGAGATGAATAGTTGGTTTTTATACACTATGTGTACATCTATTCTCGAAACAGGTGTCAGAAACTTTATGTATTATTTCTTAATCCTTTATTTACTCTATTCTACAGTTATGTTTGAATTATGAATTATATCCTCTAAAGTAATACCAAATGCTTAGCTTATTCATGCATGTATGTAGACAGACAGACAGACAGACAGACAGACAGACTGACAGACAGATATATATATTTATATATATATATATACACATATATGTATATATATATATAT
>NC_068981.1:84557988-84559358 GCF_001194135.2 Octopus bimaculoides
CACACCACACACTCACAAATATATATATAATGTGTATCAGGCTTTATTACAGATCAGATTCTTGTTGATATTTTGAATATTACACAGTGTACAAACGTGAAACTCGGTCCACTGAAAGATTTCTAGCTAGGTACGTACGCAGTGAACATTTCAATCGTATTAACAAGCTACATACAAAGTTATGTTGAGTTGAGTATTTTGAAGTGCTTTAAATTGTGTCACGCCTTCAATTATGTCACGCCTTCAGTTGTGTCACGTTTTCAATTGTATCATGCTGGTGTACTAAGATGCGCCTGAATCTACGTCTGACAGCTACAGAGAAGACGCGAATTGTTGCAGGTCTCGCAGAAGGCTTATCTATGGGAGAATTAACCCAAGAGCTTGGTAGGGATACAAGAACACTGAAGGCGCGTGTTGAAAGACCCATCACCAATCCAAGGGAAGATAAAGGTACGAGAAGAAGTGTATCCCAGCGAGACATCCGAAAAATATGTAGGCAAGTAAGAAAAGACCTCGGTAGCACAAGTGTTGCCATATTTGAAAGTGCTGAGGTTGCTCCTTTGTCCAGAAGCAACCCATATAGGGTCCTTAAAGAGATGGCGAGAAGTGTTAAGGGCATCTCTAGACCCATGTTAAGCAATAACCACAAAGAGAAACGTATCGATTGGGCACGGAAGTACATGAAGATCAATTTCCAAAATGTCTTCTTCACAGATGAGGCCAGAGCTACTCTGGATGGCCTCGACGGCCTACTAGTCTTCGCTCCGCACACCAAAGTTTGGATACTTCTTGCAGCCTCTCGTTCCGGCTCATAACTCTGCCGCCGGTACTCTCGTACTTGAGTAGATTTTGCTCTTTTTCTTTCTCCCTGTCAGTCTGTCTCACTTCCCATTAATAATCGGATGCGGTTAGCCCTAGAGACGGATTATATTTCGCTAAACAGATACTCCTGATACCATGTTTCCCCCCATGACTCTGGGGCCTAAAACAAAGCCTATGTGCGCACATCTGTGTCAGCGACTATACGCACGTATGTATGTATGTATGTATGTATGTATGTATGTATGTATGTGTGTGTGTGTGTGTGTGTGTATGTATGCATGTACTCTTTTACTGTTTTACTTCTTTCATAGGGTTTTAGTCGAACAAATCGACCCCAGGACTTATTTTTTAAAAGCCTAGTACTTATTCTATCGGTCTTTGACTGAACTGCTAAGTTACGTAGACACAAATAAACCATCACCGGTTGTCATGCGGTGATGTGGTGGGGGAATTCAAACAGACACACACATATATATATATATATATATATATATATATATATGTGTGTGTGTGTGTGTGTGTGTGTGTGTGTGTATATATATATATAT
>NC_068981.1:84559623-84561042 GCF_001194135.2 Octopus bimaculoides
ATATATATATATATATATATATATATATATATACATGCATGCAGGCATATGCGCGCACACATACACACACACCACAAATATCTATCTACATAAATATATAAGATGTGTGACTATGTGTGTGTGTGTGTGTGCGTGTGTGTATGAGTATTCTCGCTCTAATGATCATGCAGGCATGCTACGTAAGGAAATTACGCAAAATACCAGCCCTTTATGAAAAGTAGATTGAATAATGGATCCCATATTTGACTTCAAGAAACTGAATGAAACACCGGAATCTTTCAACTTCTAACACATGAAAGAACAGCACAGTCTTATCTGCTACACATTTACTTTTTAACCACACAATCACTCACAAATATATATATATACACACATTTATATACACACATTCACAGACATTTCTGTATCATTATATTTATGCATGTTTCTATAGTTATATATAGTAAATAATGTATTATGTCTGCACTTTCACTTTCCTCTCTACATGTGTGTGTGTGTGTGTGTGTGTGTGTGTGTGTGTGTGTGTGTGTGTGTGCTAGTGTTTTTGTGTCTGCGCACTAGTGTACAACATGGTGGATTTGAATTCATTCCAACATAATTATAGCAAAGATTGCTCATTTACAGTAAATCCCAAGAGAATTAGCTTAGAATATTATTCATTGAATATTACCATACACCACAGAACAAACTATAGTCACAACTGCTTTGCTCTCATCGTAAGGTATCAATGTCACTTCTTTGAAGATATTTAGTTAATATTAATGGATTTCTCCGCTATTTTAATTATTTTAAATGCAAAACTTGGCGTCGCTTTGTCGATGAAATTTCAGTGCACTTTGGCTACTAAAATATTATGTAAATTGTAATAATATCCGATGTGGTAAGAAAGATATTTGCACGAGTTTCTATCTATCTCCTAATCCGGTTGATTATTCCTTTGTTGAAACATTCCGATAGCTAAGGTCAATAGTTTACCCTTTTTATAAGATTATTATGTGTGATTTGAGGAAGATTTGGCTCCAATTTCAAGCACGTCGAAAGCTTTTCGTTGGTACGAAATGCTGTAGTTATACAAGACATAAGCATACACTTTATATACACCCTTGTTTTAATATACTGTTTTGTTTCTTTGTTTTTTTTTTCTCGTACATATATTAATAACGTGAAATTTATGTTTCCTAATACATATTTCAAATTATTTGTTTTTCAGTTGCAATCTCTGCAAAATTTAATATTTCTTTTATTCAATAGACCACCTTAGGTAAAATATATAGAAGAAATAAAGTGACTGTTAGATCATTGATCCAAACTCTATTTAATTCTTTCATTCTCACCTTTTCGCCCAGAACCCTTACTATCTATATGTACATACATATATATATATATATATATATATATATATATATATATATATATATA
>NC_068981.1:84561052-84565318 GCF_001194135.2 Octopus bimaculoides
TGTGTGTGTGTGTGTGTGTGTGTATAATAGCGACAGAAACAGTATTAAAAAGGTAATATTTATCCCCACTTAAAAGTGGATGTTTGTTGGAAACAAAATACTGCGTTATTTACCAAGAGAGAACCTTTCATATGGACATACGGTGCATATAAGCACTCGTGTTCATATCGCTCGCGAGAGCTACCGTCGCCGGAACTATCAGGTCACATGATTTCAGCTTTTCTTGCCTTTGTCAATGGTAGACGTCCGCCGTTAGAGACAGCAGTGATTTTCTGTTAATGATACTATATATACAGGGTGTGAAATTGTCGTCTAAATTACGCAGAAATTAAAATAACACTGACATTTCATTTTAACAGATATATTTACCAAATTATATAAAAGTATCTTGAAATCTTAAAGAGTAAATTTATTCCATAAAATCGCCATTGGCTCAACTACGGCCTCCAGACGACTTCGGAATCTTCTGAAACTCTTTTCATTTGAGTAACAACCCTATTTTACATATAGAAATGTGTGACCATGTACAATGGTTAGAATAAGGTTTCTGCTTTGATACAAAAGCACAGAATTGTAATTAGTTTAGAAGCTTACAAAATAATATATAAGATTATTGGTATGATACTTAAGTTTTAAGTACCTCCTTCAATTTGAATAAAAATTAGAAAACCTAAGAAATATACCCTCTAACACAACGGTTATTTCAGTTATTAAAAATAGATATATGAATTCGAACGTGTCTTTTTAACACTCTTAATACAATGCGAATTATTTTCTAAGTGAATTTTGCTCCCCCGGAACAGATTTTAAAAAAGCAATCAAACGGCAGAACACAACAGATTCAAATACATCCATTTTTTAATGTTTAGTATGCAGATGCAGATTTATTACATTACTATAGGATTTAATGTAAATGAATATACATCTTTGCTGAAATCGCTAATAAGGTTATATATACTGCGTACGAGTTATTTTACATAACAGAAATATTTTGAGTTGCTAATGAATTAACATAAGAAGTTTGAGTTAAGGAATTTGGGTCAATATTTATGTGGGGATTAATTGCCGATTGAGTAGGTTTCTTCACAAAAAGTTATCTTCATTTGTGTTTCTTGGGGGTGGCGCCGAGGATTGTTCAATAAGGAAATGAGAAGACGAAAATTTCAGCATTTATTTCATCTTTTCAACCAGTTGATCGTGAATAAATCAGATTTTCTTCCTGCTTATCATCAGCTATCCACCTAATAACTTATTATATACAGTTTTTGTTTCGTCATCTTACATCTATAAATTTATAGCACATAAATGAAAGCAACGCTCAAATCTTGATCGAACTGTTCACTAACCATCGTATTGCTAGCACTAAGTATTCGCTACTTGACTTAATATAACATACCGAACATTTTTTTTTTTCATTTATTTCAGAATTAAAAGGTTTCTCCACCCTGCCTTTAATCGGATGTTTCGCTTAAAGCGTTAATCAGTTCTTCGGCTTAACAGCAGTTGGCCCTTGGATGATTTTAGCCACCTCTATCAAGCTGGATGCATTCAGGCTAGGTTTCTCTCTGATGGTAACTTCTTTTCTTTTCATTTCAACCTCTTTCACCAATCCCCGAGTCCCTACGAAAAGGTTATGGCTGTTGTTTTTATTAAATGATAAAAATAAAATAACGATTGATAGTACCATCACTGTGTCTTGACAACAAGAGATTGATAAATAAAGACGTGTGCAGAGAAACTTCAAAATTAAAATTATAAATATATTAACCAAGCAACTATAACCTGGCGAAAATTAACAAGAGTTCAACATTGCATTTTCTGTTGGGAGAAACACTCAAATGTCATATGATCTGAAAATTGCTATTCGTACTCAGATAGATGGTTGTGGTGTAATACGAAATAAGTGTAATACGAAATAATAAGTGTAATACGAAATAATAATCACCCATACATAGCTACTAAACCACACATAGAAGTTTAATACATTATTGGTAGGAAAAATTATATTATTATTGTGACTTTCATGCATTTCTCATCACTTATAACTGTTTAAATAATTACATACATACACACATAAATCATCGCACATTAAAACAGATACAATAAGAATAGTAATATGACAATATGTTTCAAAGTATAATCCCCAACAGACAACTAACCACTTAGTTGAAAATAGTTTCTCTCACATGTTGTTACTATATAGAAACTTTATGTGATAGCCAGCTACGCCAACAACTATAGTACAAGTGCCGTTCTCAGACGTCCTATTTTTGAGTATATTCAATGATTTCTTTTTCCAAAGAATTCTACTATGTTGGCAGACAGATAATATTTCAAACAGTTATTGTAATATTTGTTTATTATAATTTGGCTGCCATCCAAGAATTCAAAACCATAATTATTCACTATCCACAAGGTAAGATTGAATTACATTGCTTTCTGACAATTATTCTATAAAAGGTTATTGTTGTCGTGTGTGTATAAAAAGATAGAATCGCGTTTAATTAGCAAAAAATCATAGAAATATATAGAAGCAAAACTAAATCGATTTGGTATCTTACACGTAAGAGGAATTCAAATGTGCTGGGAATAGATACATAAATACGTTTATATACAAGTAAACATGCCTATACACATGCACGCACACATATATGCATACACACCCACACACATGAATATATTTATGCATATATGTAGACATACACACACACACATATATACATATATATATGTATGTATAGGTAGATAGATAGATAGATACATACATAGATAGATAGATAGATAGATAGATAGATAGATAGATAGATAGATAGATAGATAGATAGATAGATTAATTGATTGATAAATAGCTTGATAGATAGATGTATCAATATACTTCATATTGCATTATACTGTAGAAAGGTATATAATTTACAGATACACATATACACACTCACATACACAGATCTGTGTGTATTTATGTATATGTGCGTGTGTGTGTCTGCGTGTGTCTGTGTGTTCGTATGTGTATGCTCGCGTATATCCCTGTTTACAATATAATATAATATAAAGCTTTGTTCTTAAGCAAATTTAAAATGCATTGAATTATGACCGTTTGACAAACCCAGCTTAATCGAAATCTCCTTTTTTTTTCAGAAGTTAGATTAGCATGATCTCTCCCGAGGTTACAAATTGATAATCGTCTTTGAGCAAGGCTGGGAATACTTTCTTACATAAGCTTTTTAGTATGTTATGTGATGTATAGTCCAATAATTTTTATATGCAAATAAATTAAAGATAATGAATGTTCTATAGTTATACGAAGTACAGAACATGACACCATACACAATGCACTAATTAAATGTCTAGTTAAGAGTTTGTCTATCTTGTATAAAAAAAAAATACCTTTGTAATCTTTCGTGAAAATTCAACACACCATAATGAAGTAATACAGAGAAATACAAAAGTAATTCTGAGACCAAGGGCGCACAGAATTCGTTGAAAGGATATAATCCATTAAATTGATCTCAGTATTTGACTGTTAGTTACATTTTTTACTCCGGATGACTTAATGGTAAAACAGAGTTCAGAACTTGGTGGTATCAAAACATACAATATAGAAAAACAAAAAAAAACAAAAATACTGTGGTATTATGTGAGATAAATGTGCAATGAAGCCAAATTCTTTGTGGGGCATTTTTCAACAGACTTTATATTTCAATTCCTTAAAATCAATTCAGCACTCTCAAAAGTCAAAGAAACAACAATGTTTTAACATCATGTATGTATAGGTGCAGGTATCACTGTGTGACTAAGAAGCAAGAAGTTCATTTGCATGGAACTACGTTTCGGTTTCAGCCCCACTCTGCAGCACCTTAGGCAGGTGTCTTCTACCACAGCCCCGGACCAACCAATGCCTTTTGAATGAAATTGGCAGATGGAACTGTATGAAAGTCTATTGTGTATATATGTATGAGCATGTGAGTATGTGAGCGCTCGCTTGTGTCTTAGTTTTTGTTACTCCGCCGCTTGACATCTGAAGTTGGCTTGTTTTCGTAGCCTTAACTTCGCGGTTCGGCAAAAGTGACCAATAGAATAAGTACCTATCTTTTAGAAGATAAGTGCTAGATACACTTTGTTCGGCTAAAAGTTTCAAGGCGGTGACCCAACATGATGACAGTAAAAAATGTAAAGGATAAGAAAGATGTCATGTACAGAACATTTTAAAGTTTGGCTTGATACTCTACCTTATAATATACAGCACACACACATATATATATATATATA
>NC_068981.1:84565808-84569633 GCF_001194135.2 Octopus bimaculoides
GTGTGTGTGTGTGTGTGTGTGTGTGTGTGTGTGTGTGTGTGTGTGTGTGTGTGTGCGTGTGTGAACGTACGTATGCATATATTAGTTCATTTTTATGCACAAGAGTACACTGTTGAATGTGGCCTTTGAAACTAACCCCAAATCCATCATCTTCTCGAGGAACAATCATACATAATAGCAATAGATTATTTGAACGGTGGTGACTAATAAATCACCTGAAAACCACAATCTGCTTTGTGAATGATGTAATCTAAAGTCGGCTGTATCAAGTATATTAACGGCAATCTTCTATGTCAAAGAAAGATTATAACTCCGAAATTACTGTACAACAAACTCCCATATTTCTCTCAAACTCAATGCTTAAATTTCCAATCTTTTGGATCAATTCTTTTTATAAGTATTCTTTAACTCTGTAGGTATGGCTAAGAAACTGTCTTTGAGTTTAAATTGTACTTCAGCATAACATTTTAACTGAAATTCTTCTGGTTTAATATAAAAACAAGGTGTAGTCTTTAATTCAGTCGATATTCTTGATTTTAAGCTGAGGCAGAGAGCTGGCAGAAACGTTAGCACGCCGAGCGAAATGCTTAGCGGTATTTCGTCTGTCAAATTCTTCCGAGGTCGACTTTGCATTTCATCTTTTCGGGGTCGATACATCAAGTACCAGTTCCGTGCTGGGGTCAATCTAATCAAACATTTCGGGCCTTGGGCTTATAGTAGAAAAGATTCTTGGTTTTAAACTGCTACAGAGGTTAAAGTTATAAATACACATTTAAAACAAATTTATGAACATCACATAACAGTTTCACTTTTTACAATTACTTCACTTGAATTAATTAACTACATGCAAAAACAGAAAGCAACCACAGCTCTCAACAACTGATATGTGTTAAGTCACCTAGCACACTATTTTTGCCTAACATTTCTGAGACAGCTGGAAAAGAAAAACAAATATTAAAATAACATTTAAATATTTATAAGAAAGATCGAAATAAATCAATAATGAGATAACTTAGATCAGGTTATTTACCTAACCTCACTATGTTTTTTGCTTAAACATTTATAAGGAAAATTGAAACAAATAAATAATTGAAATAAACTTTCCGACATTTAAAAGAAAGACCGAAATAAATAAATTGTAAAATAACTTTGAAGTATTTGTAAGAATGATCGAAAGTTATAAGATAGTGGAATATAGAAAGAGAAATGAAAAACAATTGTTGTAATAATCTTTTACGCATTTTAAGTTATAAATAAATAAACAGTGAAGTAAAATTGAAACTTTTATACAAAACAATAGATCTAGAATAAAGAATTCTAGAAGTACTTTGGTTTGCTGTAAATTCCTCATATGAGCCTAGTAGTCATAGATCATTGGTTAGAAATTCTCTTTGCAGCATGTGGACAATATTTCGCTTTATTTTTTATTTTTTATTTTGCTTTAAAATTTATATAAGCTATAATAAAAGTTTTAAATTTTGGCACAAAGCCATCAATTTCGGGGGCTGGGGTTAATTAGATCAACCCCAGTGCTCATACATCTCTTATAGACTCTGGGAGGATAAAAGGCAAAGTCTACGTCGACAGAATTTTAACCCAGAACGTAAAGACGGACGAAATGCCGTTAAGCATTTTGTCTAGCGTGCTAACGTTTGTGCCAACAGACCGTCTTTTTAAAAGCTATAATAGTCCTTTCTGCTATAGGCACAAGGCCTAAAATTTTAGGTAAGTCAATTGCATCGACCCCAGTGCGTGACTGGTACTTATTTCATCGATCCCGAAACGATGAAAGGCAATGTCGACCTCGGCGACATTTGAACACAGAATGTAAAGCCGGACGAAATGCTGCTAAGCGTTTTGCCAGGCGCGGAATAATTCAGCCAGCTCAACGCCTTTACAAAAGCTATAAAAAACAATAAGCTATAATAACAATAATTCTTTCTTATGAACAGATGAAGCCTGAAATTTTGTGAGGGAGTGAAGCTAGTCGATTTCATCGATCACAGTAATCAACTGGTATTTATTTTATCGACTCCGTAAGGATGAAAGCAAAATCGAACTCCCGAAGCATTATCTCTGAACGTAAAGCCGGTAAAAATGTCGCTAACCAAACGATTCTGCCAGCTCACAAAATTATATGCTTGCTATAACAATAATAATTTCTGCTAATAGGCGCAGGAGTAGCTGTGTGGTAAATAGCTTGCTTACCAACGACATGGTTCCGGGTTCAGTCCCACTGCGTGGCACCTTGGGCAAGTGTCTTCTACTATAGCCTCGGGCCGACTAAAGCCTTGTGAGTGGATTTGGTAGACGGAAACTGAAAGAAGCCCGTCGTATATATGTATATGTGTGTTTGTGTGTCTGTGTTTGTCCTCCCAACATCGCTTGACAACTGATGCTAGGCTTACAAAGAATAAGTCCTGGGGTCGATTTGCTCGACTAAAGGCGGTGCTCCAGCATGGCCGCAATCAAATGACTGAAACAAGTAAAAGTGTAAAGAGAGTAAAGAGTAATTGATAAAGCGACTTATGACCATTACTGTATATATATATATATATATCTACATGCAAACACGTGCATATATGTGTGTGCTTCATACCGTTCTTCAAATCTCAGGAAGACAAAACCTGTTATTGAATCGTTTTCTGTACATTTTCACGGAGAGCATATATTGCATTTTTCTTTTACTCTTTTACCTGTTTCAGTCTTTTAACTGCGGCCATGCTGGAGCACCGTCTTTAGTCGAACAAATCGACCCCAGGACTTATTCTTTGTAAGCCTAGTACTTATTCTATCGGTCACTTTTGCTGAACCGCTAAGTTACGGTGACATAAACACACCAGCATCAGTTGTCAAGTGATGGTGGGGGAGCAAACACAGACAGACAAACACACACACACACATACACATATATGTGTGTGTGTGTGTGTGTGTGTGTGTGTGTATGACGGGCTTCTTTCAGTTTCCGTCTACCAAATCCACTCACAAGGCTTTGGTCGGCCTGAGGCTTTAGTAGAAGACACTCGCTCAAGGTGCCATACAGTGGGACCGGACCCGGAACCATGTGGTTGAGAAGCAAGCTTCTTACCACACAGCCACGCCTAAAACGTACGACATTGTGGTTAAGCTCACTTTGCTGCGACGTGGTTTTGGGTTCAATCTTACTGCATGGCATCTTAGCCACGTATCTCCTACTGTAGCCTCGAGCCGATTATTTTTTTGTGGGTGAATTTAGTAGATGGAAACTCTGAAAGACGGCCGTGTGTGTATATTATATGCATGTATTGTATGTGTTTGTGCGTGTGTGTGGGAGAGAGAGATTGTGTGTGTGCGTTTGTGCTTATGTATATCCGACTACCACTGTTTGACAACTGGTGTTGGTTTGCTTACGTCCCCTGAGTTAGCGATTCTCCAGCAAACGAACCTTTTAGAAGCTTAAAAGACTTCAGAAATAAGTACTATAATCGATTTGTTCAACTAAAGTTTAGTCACTAAACGGGTTAAAGTTAGTCGCAATCCAACGAATAAACAATTAAAAGATGAAATAAGACATACATTAAAAATATAAAAAGAAACACCGCTGCAAATGATGCACGACTAATTCATTGATTGATCCAGTCTTTGATGCAGATTACACAAACACGTTTAGCTCAGATCGAATATATTGTTTTGTCAAATAATTCGTTTTTGTCAGTTTATTTTAATTATTTCCAATCCTACTAGAATTAACTCTAGTTAATACTTATATCGTAGTGTTTTATGTTTTGTTTTGATTGTATGTCTGTGTGTGTGTGTGTGTGTGTGTGTGTGTGTGTGTGTGTGTGT
>NC_068981.1:84571972-84575002 GCF_001194135.2 Octopus bimaculoides
TTATTATTATTATTATTAGTAGTAGTAGTAGTAGTAGTAGTAGTAGTAGTAGTAGTATTGTTGTTGTTGTTGTTGTTGTTGTTGTTATTGTTATTATTATTATTGTTGTTATTATTATTATTATTATTATTATTATTATTATTATTAGTAGTAGTAGTAGTAGTAGTAGTAGTAGTAGTAGTAGTAGTAGTAAGTTGTTTTTAATAATAATAATAATAATAATAATAATAATAATAATAATAATAATTATAATAATATTGTCATTTTTGTTACTACTATCATCATCAATATAGTCATCAGCATCATGAACATCAACATCATCATCATCATCATCACGGCACCAACATCATTTTAATCATCATTGTTATCATGATTTTAGTCCAAATTTTCTCGTAGTAAATATTCTTCATGTTAGCTGTTCCTGCTTATTTCCTCATACGCGCGCGCGTGCACACGTATATACGCACATACACACACACACGCAAATATACAAACATACCCATATTCACACGAATACATCCATATACTCACACACTCTTACACAAGCATAACACATATATGTACTCTCATGTACACAATATATACTTGTGCGTCCTCTTATATTCTTTTACTTCAACATACAACTGTTCATAATTATACGTATCTTTACCACGTATGCTAACTGAAATTTGTGTATCACTCTATCATCACTTAGTTTCGGGAAGGAAGATGCCTGAAGAGGACAGTCTACGTCAATGGCAGCTGCCTAACGAAGTCACTATGAGACATGCTGGCCCAGCTGTAGCGGTTGCAAAAGAAATCCTGTTCTGAGTACGATTTAACGGCCTTCCCTACTCTTCGTTTTGTCCTCAATGCCAGCCCTACAGACATTCTCCATGTAGGAAAGAGAGACAGATTAATGGATTATTTCCATGCCTGGCGATGGGAGACTATGGTAGATAGCTGGTAATGTCACTGTGATGGTCACCAGAGCATTTATTCAGATTCCTTGTATTTATTTCTTGGTGCCTCTCTTCCACCAGTAGTCAGTGAAATGTTCCCCACATATCAGAATCCTCGACAGATGATAGTCTGGAAACTTGTGAAACCTAGCGCAGCACGACTTCTTCAGCATTATAATCTTGATGTGTTATTTAATTCCGCTTATTTCAGGAATTCAATATTATTAACGCAGTTACTACAGTTAATGTTGAGGATGATGCGGAGTTAGCACCGGTAGAAGCCCTAAACATTTTATAGATGGGGACAATAGGTAATTCACATCTTGAAACCGTACAAGGTGGTGGTCATTACAATTTTTCTGCTGATGCTCGTCTCTATACTTGAAATACCAAACATCTTAATGCGTACTTTGCTGTTTCAGGTTTAACTTCTGCAGTCTACGGAAGTGCATTTTGCCATTGCCTTTAGTCTGCCGTCAATTTCTTTATAGATCTTGTTACCCCAGAGAGCTGAACTACAGATTTCTCACCTCTCTTTGTCTCACAAGTGATGGAAAATCTTCCTGGGGTGTTGACTTGTCTTTTCCCGATTTCTGGCCTAAAAATCTAAGCAGTTTCAGTATAATAGGATGTTGTAAACTGCTGAAATGACAATGTGTCCAAAAAGCTTTATAACAAATGAGATGCTCCGATGTCTTGATGTGGAGCTATAGTTGCTTCAGGTTGAACAGGTTATCAATGGTGCGGTATCAGCTGTTGAACGCATCCTCTTCCTCAAGGATTTTTTGTGAACTTTATGTGGATCATATTGAACAAAATGGCAAATAGCTAGAATGAAAACGCATTCTGGCTTGACACAAATTTCCCATTATGAATAGCTTGTTATTATGTCTGACTTGGCCATTCTGATACTCATGTTATTTCTTTACTACCCACAAGGGGCTACACACAGAGGGGACAAACAAAGACAGACAAACGGATTAAGTCAATTATATCGACCCCAGTACGTAACTGGTACTTATTTAATCGACCCCGAAAGGATGAAAGGCAAAGTCGACCTCGGCGGAATTTGAACTCAGAACGTAGCGGCAGACGAAATACCGCTAAGCATTTCGCCCGGCGTGCTAACGTTTCTGCCAGCTCGCCGCCTTATTCTGATCTTCATGTATCTATCTTTTTTTTTCATTTCGTGTGGCTGGATTGCCATATTAAGGAATTTGAGGAGAGACCGTTCATGTTCATAGGATCAGACACTTCGGGCAGCAGGCCAACAAATATTTATCCTGTTCTCTCCATTTTATTTCAGGCTCACTGAAAAAATATCACCTCAGTTATTGGCTTTCTGGAATGTGTTCTTCTGCAATGGCAAGTACTTTGGTAAGGATTTTTTCTACGAAAGAGATCAAGTTATGTCCCGGTGCTTGAAACAGTCGGATATTACCCTTTGTTCTTGTACAGGAAGATAATGGCTTCATTAGGAAAATTGTGTCGTACTTTACCTGGCTTCCAGGAGAAAAGAGCTCATCGAGTTTCGTGTGTTGCACCGGGTTTCTAATTCTTCGAAATTTCTGCTTACGCTCCAACAACTCTTGTTACATTTCTAAGTAGTTATGCAACACATGGCTATGAAAGGTTCTAGTAGAGTTGGAATCTGGTCTAGTTCTACTGACGTCAGTCTTGAAATGCTGAATTCAAAGTGAACCCTTTGCCTATTAAGAGCACCTATCCATATACAATTTACAAGAAATGCCAATCATAGTACGAAAAGCAATACACCATTTTCAGACCCTCATAAAAGTCTTTACTACTATCAGTGAACTGTACAAAAGCGAGTTCTTTATGCAAAAATAGTCGGCTACACGCTCGGAAATCTGCACTGGAAGATGGTTATATGCATTCAACCAATCTTCGATTTTATTGTGAAACACCATATTTATTCTGGCGTCATAATACATTTCAGTATCCGTTATAAATCTTATACACACCGTTATTTTAATTTAATACTGTGTCAAATGCATAAATTGATTATATATGCATACAAATACATATGTATATGTATATGTATATATATATATATATATATATATAT
>NC_068981.1:84576605-84577432 GCF_001194135.2 Octopus bimaculoides
CAGCAAAAAATAGCCCTATAAGGGTATATATATAAATTCATAAGAGTAAAACGTATTTGAAAAGTCTGAAACCTGGGTACTGCATTATCCTTAATCTGGGTTGTTCATTTTCGAATGTTCTTCCTAAGGTAAGACAAGTGTTTCATGTTTTGTTGCACACACGCATTTTTGGCAGTATATACGCAGTGAAGCTATACAATAGCGTCGTATTTATATCGATTGCTATTGTCCAGTAAATATCGGTACCTTGTTGTACTACTCTTATGAATTTATATATATACCCTTATAGGGCTATTTTTTGCTGGAAATTGATACATTTGTATTAATACATCTGTATTGAAATATTTTTCATTGATAACTTCTTCACTGTTTTCAGTTCCGTTAACGGCTTGGCGTTCGGGCGAGTATACTTGGCATTGATATTGTATAGCTTCACTGCGTATATATATATATATATATAGTGAAACATTGCAAGCTATTCTTTGTTTATATTAATTTTATATATACACATTAGCGAATCACAAAATCATCCAATTATTTAGATGACGTAAACATAAATACTAATGGCGAACCGAGGCCGGGATGAGCCGACCGGTCAAGCGGTCTTAACTGATGAGGCAAAGGAAATTGCCGAAACTGACGCGTCGGTATTAAGAATTATCGATCGGCACTTTTCAGACGATTGTGGTCCCTGTTAGTGTATATATTTTCACTCTTGTGCATTAACTACAGCATTAGAGTGTCTAGCTCTTATTTCTAGCAATGTAGATATTTCCTAACACCTTATTCACGTTTAGAGACATTTGTAATATATATATATATATATA
>NC_068981.1:84577747-84579511 GCF_001194135.2 Octopus bimaculoides
ATATATATATATATATATATATATATATATATATATATATATACATATACATACCCAAAGTATGTGTATGTATTCATACGCGCGCGCGTGTGTGAGCGTGTGTGTGTGCGTACGTGGGCAGTTTGAACGGAAGCCTTTATAGGGCTTATGGGTTTTTAATCGTTTGCAGTATGAATGACTATAACCTAGACTAAAAAATGGCCTCATAAATTTTTCACTCTTTAAGAATTTAGTATATTTAACTTATACCAACTTTAAAGTATTTTATTGTTAGGTATTTTCTTTGAACCTATACACAAAAAACTCTGCCTTTACGGAATTTATCAAGAAAAATTATTTTATATCAAAAGGAATTCTTATCAACCACTAATTATTCTGTGAAATTTAAGCTCTTAATAGTAAACGCATCTCTTTACTATTCTCTGATTAGGACTCATTTAGGTGTTTCTTATTGTTTTAATAAGGCTTAACAAATTACCTGTTTCCCGGGAAAAATTGCGCCCGTACGGCTCAATAAGAATAAATCTATAAATACGATTTATATACTCCATCTCTCAGTTTAAACTTGAGAACAAATATAACCAAAGAATTTCTGAATTTTTTATTACTTCTGTGAAACTACAGATATCCCAATCTTCAACGAATGCAAATTTAAAGTTATCTTTTTATATTACAACAATAAAATCTTATCTCTTTCTATCTGTAGCAGTATTGCCTCGAATAACAGCCCAGTGAATGTAATTACCTCTCGAAAATGTTGGTTTATCATAATAAAATGCAGATAGAAAACAACACTGTTCTTAAAACTTGTATTGAATTGACTGGGAGCAAATTGAAGTTACGCTTTAAGCAGCATACCTAACCTATCCAGGCAAATGATTTCTGCATATTTTCTATCTATGATTCGCTTTTGAATGTATCAGCTCTGACTTTTTTTTAAATAAAATGGAGTATCGTATAGCACATGGTACGTCACCAACAAGGTTCATATAGCACAAATCTGTTTTAAGTTGTGCGAAAGCGAGAAATCCTTCTCTTTAGCTATAGACTCGCCCACATTAATTAAAAGACGTCAGACTTTTATCTTCCAGTTGACGCTCTTCGAAGTATGCTCTTCGTAATTTTCTTCGCTGTCTTTTGCCTAACAACTTTTCTTTTTCATCTCCTTCATGCAAACGAACTGTTTCTATTTTGATATTTGCTCAACGCACCACTCCGCTGGCTTTAATTATTTTATATTTTTACGCATTTGTCTTTTCTCTACAACACAAATTTAGCTACACCTCACATCCACATTTTACATTCTACTCAAGATTTTGATCATGTATTTTGTTATCCTCATCTTATATTCCTTTTCTATAACTCTGATATAAGAAAACAAAACTTTTTCTTTCCCCCCCACTTCCCACTTCCATTATTTTCTTCTACTTTTATTTTGTATACAACGATGAATAGTATTTACAAGTAAGCCATTTTGTATTGTCAAATGAAATACTGTCTCGATGTTTGAGTATTTCCACTCTACTCTTTTTCTTTCTTCATTGGATCCTAAGACAGAAAACTTTCTATGAGTTAAAATTTGTAAAACTTCAACTTCCAAAAAGATAAGAATTAAGATATAAACTCAAATTAGACAATCATACTCATACAGTTATATTTTCATATTTTTATGTGTGTATATATATATATATATATATATATTATAAATATTTTTTTAAATAGTCATATGTGTCGATATATATTAATATAAGTATAGGCATTCAA
>NC_068981.1:84580605-84584269 GCF_001194135.2 Octopus bimaculoides
AAGGTGTAAGAGGACGAGTGCCTCTTATTGAAGGGGAATGTGGCCCATAAAAAGAAATGTGTAAGAGACAGGTGCCTCAGTTCAAGGACTTAATGATATTGTGAAGTAAGAGGTTTATAGCCTCAATTTGTAAATTGGTTTAATTTATAAAAGAACAATGTTTTGGAGAAGCAGAGTTCGGCGGGCGGATTCTGTCTTCTCCCATTAATATTATCGTGTTTATCATTCATTTCATCTCATTAATGTCTTCGTCCAGCCCGCAGCTACTCTACGTAATGCCCTCGTGGCAAATTTAATGAAATAAAGTAGCTTGCTTACCAACCACATGGTTCCGGGTTCATTCCCACGGCGTGAAACCTTGGGCAAGTGTCTTCAACTATAGCCTCGGACTCACCAAAGCCTTGTGAGTGGATTTGGTAGACGGAAACTGAAAGAAGCCCGTCGTATATATGTATATATGTATGTGTGTCTATATGTTTGTGTGTCTGTTTGTCCTCCCCAACATCGCTTGACAACCGATGGTGGTGTGTTTGCGTCCCCGTAACTTAGCGATTCGGCAAAAGAAACCGATAGAATAAGTACTAGGCTTACAAAGAATAAGTCCTGAGGTCGATTTGCTCCAGCATGGCCGCAGTCAAATGACTGAAACAAGTAAAAGAGTAAAAAGAGTATATATGATATATTCATGTACGTATATGCATATATGTGTGTATATATATATATATATATATTCAGACATACATACATACATACATACATACATACATACATACATACATACATACATACATACGTAAAAATATACATACATCCATTTATTTTGCAAGTGCGGTATAAATTCTACAATTTTTGAGGCAGCAATAGTTTATTTGTTGTGCCGGGGGGAGATATTTCGGTCTACACTAAGTATTTTCTAATTTCTATTCTTCGTAGCTATAGGTATGAAACAATTTATGTTTGAAATTGGATGTTTGTATTTGTTTGTTCTCATACACGACATTTGTTTGTTCTCATACACGACATTTGTTTGTTCTCATACATGCCTCAAGTGTTACAAGACAAATCTGAAAGACTTAGTCAAATACGCAACACCATAGGCCTCAAAATCCACGAGAAGAAAATGTACACACTTTGTAAAAATATAACAGATGCTGACCATGTAACTTTGAATGACAAATCAATCGCAAATGTTCACGAATTTAACTATCTAAGCACCAAAATAATGAATGGAGACTGCATTCATGAAATAAATTCAAAACTCAGCAAATCCAACCAATCATTCGGTACGTTAAACTCAATATGGAAATCATCAATACTCAGCAAGAGTACCAAAATACGATTTTACAAAAGCAACATATTTAGCATATTCCTCCATGGATCCGAATGTTGGAAAACAACCAAAAGTATTGAAAAGAAATTGGGAGTGTTTGAAAATAAATGTTTACGAAAAAAAAAATTGAAGGTCTACTGGCCGAATATGATCTCGAATAGTCAACTATACACCAAGGCTAATATGAACTCAATAAGAGAAACTATTGAAGCAAGGAGATGGAAATGGCTGGGTCGAGTTTGTCGCTATAAACCGAACTCAATTGTCAGGATCGCTTTGCAATAGGTTCCACAAGGTAAAAGAAGACACGGCTGACCAAAAAGCAGAGAGTTAACAATGGAACAAGTTGTCAAGGATGCTTTCAGTGTTAGAAGGTGAAATGATCTTGCTGTCGCCTCAAGTGTCACACGGCACAATGATAACCGAATGAATGAATGAATGAATGAATGTTTGCATTTGTGATAATAAGCGGCTGTTGACGTAATGAACCTATTGCGCTACTGTCACGCTCCTACTTTTTATCATGGAATTAACAGGCAGCCTGTTAGCACTGTTGAAAATTGCTCTATTGAATGGTACTCTCAGGTGTCGAAACCATAGTGATATCCGTTAGGCAGCTGATGATAGAAGTATATGTTTGATATGCTTGTTGTTTGTGAATCCTTCGTATGTTGTGACCCCGTTCCTCTAAGTTATCCTTCGTTCTGGTCAGGTTAAACTTAGCTTCTCGGTTTAAAGTGATCTTGTTTGTATTATATCATACATTGGTATTGCGTGATTGTCCTTCATTGGGATTCTCATTATGGAAAGCTAATGCTTATTTTAACTTTCTAGTTTAGGCGGCTTCTATTGTTTACCTAAATGTACACATACACCCCAAACCAGTGAGTGCTAGCAATTTTTCTTTTGTTTCTTTACTTAACCAAATTTATGAATCTCAGCAGCACTTCCAGTTTCCATTCGATGAAAGTTATTGTCTCCTTCCACATTATTGGTTTAAATAACAAGATAAGTGGTTAAAACATTCTCTCCTTCCCACCAGAGTAGCAGCCCCGGAAGGCATATTGAACGCTGCCTTTCCTTCTCTATTTTAGCTATAAGCATATTAAAATAAATTAAAACAGTGGCAATGTATAAGAATATAGGATGAGACAAACAAAATAACGTTGTATTTCTTCAGTAGGCTGCTGTTTACGTGATACGAAGTTTATCCATTCCATCTGGTCACATGATACAATGTGCTGCTTGTGTAGTTATGTATCCTATAATAACTTTATTCGGTATTTCATTTTCTGTTAACACTTCACGTTTTTCTATTCCTTATTTAGTTGTTATGAATATTCCTAAACGTATCATTTGAATAAATAAGCATTTATGATAATAATAACCTCTTGTAATCAAATGTAAATAGCAGACGATAAAATACTGCTTCACAACAGTAAATAAAACAATATCGTTATGTGGATTTGGTGTCTGTAGCATTTACGTATATTTAGATAAAAGTAAGCATATATAGGCTTTTCCGTGTCAATAAAAATTAATATTAAAGTATGTAGGTGTTAACGACCGTTCGAGATGCATATTTACGATAAATTTTCTCTTAACTAAGCAGTATAGAATACAGATTAGTCGGCAAAACATGGAGGTTCATACGATTGAAGGAAATTAAAACTAGAGGATAAATAATGTTTTAACATATTGTTTTATTTCAAAAATTTTTATAGCACTCATGCATTTTCAAGTTGCTCTAAATTCTCATATAAATATTTATTGTCAGGCAAATAAATTGAATTGACTTAATATAGATTATTTTATTAGTCTCCCCCTCTCTCTCACACTCTCTTGATATATATATATATAGAGAGAGAGGGGGGGAGAAGGGAAAAAGAGTGGGGAGAGAGAGAGAGGGAAGATAGAGAGAGGGAAGAGAGAGAGAGGGAAGAGAGAGAGGGGAGAGAGAGAGGGGGAGAGAGAGGGGGAGAGAGAGAAGGAAAGAAAGAGAGGGAGAGAGATAGGGTACAGAGAGATATACATATGCATACATATACATATATACATACGTAGAGAGACATACATATGCATACGTATATATACATATATATATATACACACACACACATACACACACACATACACACACACACACACACATACACACACACATACACACACACATACACACACACATACATATATATGTGTGTGTGTGTGTGTGTGTAATGTATGTGTATTACATTCATACATACCTGATTTTCTTTCTCGACACGCTCACTCTCACTCTCTCGCTCTCTCTCTCTATCTCTCTCTACTTCTCGCTCTCTCTCTCTCTCTCTC
>NC_068981.1:84584398-84601663 GCF_001194135.2 Octopus bimaculoides
TTTCCTCTCTCTACGTTTGTTACTCGTTCGTCCTCTCCCTCTCCCTTTTCCTCGCTCCTTCTCTCTTCGTCTCTACCCCTCTACCTTTCGCCCTTTATTTATCTCTTCCCTTTTTTTTTCTTATACTAACCGTCGTTCCTTTCTGCATCTCACCACATCAGGGTATCTATGTTCTGTTGTCAGTTTCTTCCGTTTTAGTTATGTACCTCAATTCCCTCCAGCTGCCAACCGCACGAGTTTCTGCTTCTCCTACCCTTCCTACTTTCAGTTTCTAAATACACTAACACACATCACATACTTACGAACATATATATGCACTCTCATACAAGCACAGCCATATGTACATACACATACAGATGCTCATATGCATCACACACAGACACAAGCAACTTATATCTAATCTAACAAAATATCAAAGTTTTCTCATCTGTTGGATGCTAATTCCGATAGAATATCCATTATTGCTGTTCTTGCAGTGTGTTAGTGTTTTTGGCATCAGTTAGTTAATATTGATATTGCATTTATAAATATATTTATGGAATTTGTGGAGTTAAGTAAATTCGGTTCTATTCAGTTTTCATACCTATGCTCATCTATAGTCATGGATGTTTGTTGTTGTTGGCACTCCGTCAGTTAAGACGACGAGGGTTACAGTTGATCCGATCAACGGAACAGCCTGCTCGTGAAATTAACTTGCAAGTGGCTGAACACTCCACAGACACGTGTACCCTTAACGTAGTTCTCGGGGGAGATTCAGCGTGACACAGAGTGTGAAAAGGCTGGTCCTTTGAAATACAGGTACGACAGAAACAGGCAGAAAGAGTGAGAGAAAGTTGTGGTGAAAGAGTACAGCAGGGTTCGCCACCACCACCACACCCTGCTGGAGCCACCTGGAGCATTAGGTGTTTTCGCTCAATAAACACTCACAACGCTCGGTCTGGGAATCGAAACCGCGATCCTACGACCGCGAGTCCGCTGCCCTAACCACTAGGCCATTGCGCCTCCACCATGGATGTTTGGTAATGACTGATAACGTATGATAGCGAACACAAGCGGCCGAAGCGATGTTCCTCCGAAGTAACGTTACTCGACAAGATTCCTAGCTCGGAAATCAGTGAGTTTCTCCAGGTCGTGTCACTACTTCTGCGCATTGAGGCTACGGACATGTGATTTAAACGTCATAGAAAAGAATCGCATGATGGATTCTTCAAGCTGAGCCAACCGGCGGGAGACCTAGAAGGTAGACCAAGAACAAGATAGTTGGAGACATCCAACACCTCAGTTGATCACGCTTGGGAATCCCGCTGGAAAAATCTAGTAACGGTTGCCATTGATAGGACTCCGTGGATGAAGTACCAGAATACTCTACTCGAAAAACCTTCGCAGGAATAGTGGGCAGAAAAGATGGTTGGTTGATTGGTTGGTTAGATATATGGATGGATCGATGGATCGATGGATGGATCGATCGATCGATCGATCGCTCTATTGATCGAGGGAAGTTATTTAAAGACGTTACATAGTGTTCTAATCATATCATAGGATATATGCCGGCTTACGAACGACTGAACACCAAAAAACATACAGTCCATCTTTACGCATACACTTGTTTTCACGCAATTAACTATGTTATCGGACCGTTGGGCTCCTAGCTCCGTGGATAATTACAGCGTCTTAGGACCCAATATAGTATATAGAGCTTTGTTGTGGACTCTCCCCAAAATATTGTGTTTCTGTAACCCAAATCATTTCATGACTCAAAACGTATTATCTACTCTATTGCTTCCATTCAAAATGACTGAGTCATTTCCTTTTATAAGCAGTTTTTCCTGTTGCTACTTCTTTTATTGATGTCTCAGTTACTACTACTCGTAATGATGTTCCAATATATGGGAAGATCTGAAACGGAGATTTACATTTTTATTCTTAATATGTTCTTGCAGACCAGAACGCAAATATGCTTGTCGCTGTTTTGTGCATCACAGGAGAAAAAAATTCTCCTTTTTACGACACCAACGTGTTCATAACACACTCGGCTCATTGATAGAAAGGACTCGGGAACACCAGTATTTTGACATGTTGAGTCTCGTCAGCCAGAAGTACTCGAGCCATTAAGCCTAAACAAGCCGGTGGCTTTATCTATAATTTCAGCGAAGTGTTTACTGATCAGTGCTGATATCTTCTGACACTACAGTGACTAACATATTTGTGTTCGAATTAACCGAGACGTATTAAGAGTAAATATGCAGACCATCATTTCAGATCTCGCTGCTCACAATGCAAATAACGATTTTTTTTATCGCTTGGCAAATATCATCACTGATCAGTCAGCAGTTTGTTCCCTGAAATTATAAACAAAGCCGCCGGCTTGTTTATGGTCAAAGATCTGGTTATTTCTTGCTGACGAGACACACCATATCGAAACCCTGGTGTCCCAGAGACTCTTGCACCAATAAGCTGAGTGAGCTATGAATACGCTGGCGTCATACAGAGAGGTTTGTCTCCTGTGACGTACAAAACAGCGACTAGCATACTTGCGTTCGAATCTGCAAGACCATATTAAGAGTAAATACGCAAATTATCGTTTCAGATCTCGCTATACAGAGTGCAAACAACGAGGTTTGTTGATTAATTATTAGGCATAAATGATCTACAATTGGCTGAACACTCATACAACTTCAATAGTTTCAAATGCCATTGCACCAACACAATGGGGTTTACAATGAAGACATGCCTACACAATTGCTTATAGGTTACAAGTAATAACACGTGGTGAACTTTGAACCGGTGGCTTCAATTTCCGAGTAATATAAACACTTTTAGGCCGTGATATGCGAGTTATAGTGTCCAGAAATTAGAGTGTAAACTTTAAAAATATTTATAGCATAGAAGAAACAAATTAGCCATTCAAAAACACAAAAAGACTGTTAACTTCACCTAAATATGTATTTATTTGGTGTCGAAATTTTTGTCGCACCAACTGCGATTCGATTACTAACGCGGGTCAATGAATCGTTCTTTTGTCTCTGACCCATTGACTATTTACTTTTGTTTATTTCCGTTTATGCGTTCCACAGAATAACAGCGGAGATAAATCGTGCTGCAAAACACAAATATAGAAAAAAAGAACAAGCTTAAAAAATTAGGTCATTTTTGTCATAAATTAAATAATGGGCATTGAATAAGGTAAGGCCACCAAATTAGGGGGGTAGGGAAAGTCGATTACTTCGACCTCAGTGTTCAACTGGTACTTATTTTATCGACACCGAAAGGATGAAAAGCAAAGTCGATCTCGGCAGAATTTTTTTGGCTTCAAATTTTAGCATAAGGCTAGCAATTTTTTTAGAGGAAGCAAATCGATTACATCGACCACAGTGCTCAACTGGTACTTGTTTTATCAACCCCTAAATGATGAAAGGCAAAGTCGACCTCAGCGGAATTTAAACTCAGAACGTAAGCATTAGTCGGGAGTGCTAATCATTCTGCCAGCTTACCAGCTCACTACCTTTTATATAAAATATTGATTAACAACGTTTATAAAATGAAATTTATGCAAGACCTAAGTAACTTTAAATTTCACATTTTATTTATATTTATATGTTATTAAAATAGTTCTACGACAAAAAAAAGAAATCCATAATACTTTTATATAATAAACTTTTGATAATTTATGTGTCAATTTCCATATATCAATAAATAAATAGCTATAATTGTTATTACAAGTCTAAATTCTGGGTTATTTTCAAAATTTAATTAAAACAGATTGGAAGTGTTGTAATTAGAAATATATTAACGAGGGGGTTAAACTGTTTTATTTTTGGAAATGAGATTTCATAAGTATTTGAATATCTCAAACTTTAAAATGAGTTCATAGTAGAAAAGGCGAAAACAGTATTTTAACTTATGTCTTTTTGTTTTAAGGAAAGGCTTGCCGTAATTGAGGTGTGTCTTATAAGCCATCAAGTACGGTACATCATCCAATGTGTCTTTCCTTTTTTAAAAAACCCGACAGCAAGGTCTGACTTAAAAGATATTACCTTTTTATTTTTAGTAAGTTCAATGAAAGTCTGTACATGGTCACTGAACATGCTAGAAACAGCAGCCACATATTACAACCGTCTACTTTTTTCAAATCATAACCAACAGTCTTAAAAATGGGCACATTGAATAATGAGATTTTAAATACGCTACATCGGAATAACAATGTTTAGATTGTCGTTGTTTCGATGCTTTTCATTAGGTGAAAGCTCGATGAAAATTGGTCTCAGGCTAAACAACAAAAATAACCACAACAACACCACCATACAGACAACCATGTTGGCTCGCTTGCCGCCATTTTCTGTTGTTTCTCAAGTTATTTTAGTGTATCATGTTTATCGTTGTTCTTCCTGTTGCTGAGTATTTCATTTTATGATATTTTAGATTGCAAATATTATTATATTTTTCTTGTCGTTAGTTGTATCTTTCAAGTAAGAGAGTGGATGGTTCCGAAGGGAATGTCTTGTGTAATTCAGGTGAAAATGATGTCTTCAGAGTTTCCTCGTCCGAATGCACCTGCTATAGTATGTTTAGTTATTGATAATTACATATCTCGCAGAAATATTTACATTACATACATACATACATACATACATACATACACGTATACATACACGCACACGTACATATATATATATATATGTATGTATATTTATGTGTGTGTGTGTGTGTGTGTGTGTGTGTGTGTGTATACATACATATACGTACATATATGTAAACACATATATGCATAGATACACATGCACGCACATATACACATACATACAGACGCATATATAGATATATATATATATATATATATATATATATATATATATATCACTGTACTGTGATACTGTAATATTTACAATTTTGTTGCTATCAATAAAATTTTCCTTACCAGTTATTTGTCACTACAATGTTCTGTACAGCGAGATCGAACTTACAAGAACTCGGTTGCGAAACGAACTTCTTAATCACAGGGCATATTGCAACTTATTTCATTGCATCGGGAAAGTTCAATCAAACTAGGTTGATATACTTCTTAACGATGATAGCTTCTTTCTGGAAAAGAGAAAATAATAAACTTCTCTTCTAATCAGTCGGACAAGGAAAAATATGATATCTCATGCGAATGATAGAAAAACAAGAACACCATAGTAAAATCAGAGCGTTAGGTTAGACAGACACTAAACATATACAAACGATGATATATTTGATTCTAAAATGCATATAAGGTGGTAAAAATATTCCCATGTCATTTTTCAACTTGATAACATTATTGAAAACACAGAGACGGATATAGCTTATGATCTCATCTGAAACTGATGAGGTGCCGTTGGATGACATCACACTTACTTGCTTGGTTTTTGGATAACTAATAAAGGAAGTACGTAGTATATGATGACATGTTTTGGGCTCAGGAAATACACCACATTAAGAAAACCCTATGCGTACAACTACACACACACACACACACACACACACACACGCACACACACATACACACATATATCGTGTTATATGTGTCTGAGACTTGATACGCACACACACGCACGCAGCAACACACACAAACCTATATATGGGCGTGTATGTGTCGACATGTGTCGATAAAAATACATACTTACACTTGAATATATTTGTTCATCCCGTTCTGTATATATTTATATAATTTTGAGTGTGTACACATATAAACACGCTGATCCACACACTGATACACACATGCATACATATTATACTTTCGTATATATCTGTGTATGCTTATGTGCACATACATACATACATACATACATACATACATACACACACACACATACATACATACATACATACATACATACATACATACACACACATACATACATACATACATACATACATACATACATACATACATACATACATACATACATACATATGGGGCACTGGGATATGTAACACTGACTAAATACCAATCTTGAGAAATTAGGCTTCTCAAAACCAGAAAGGAAAAAGCTGATTCGAAGACTACGGGTCTAATCCATTACTGGAACTGTAAAAATCTCTAAAACTTTCCGGAAGTTTTCAATTAAGTATATATGAGAATGTCTAGATATACAAGTATATGCTTGAGAATACACACTTTAAACAAAACAAACAAATCTGCACATATACATATATATAGTTACATACATACAAAAATACCCTGTTGATGTTGAAATTCCAATGAAGCAGCTTTGGATTTAGGTTAGAAACCAGCTCTTTCCCTATTGGCAAGAAATCTTGAAATAAAACTGAATAATGACAAAAATACATACATACATAGAAACACATGGCACTGAAACCAAACATAATAATCCAATACCACATAAATCATGGCAAGACGGTGTTAGCTATCGTCGATCGCGGAAATGTCATGAGAAATTGAAGTAGAATTTTGAATTGAACCAAAACCTGTACCAAGGCTCGAGAAGATCCTTTGAGAGGTACATAAATAACATGAAGTGTTACTGCGATGGGAAATATCCTATGTATTTCAAAACAACTACATCAGCAAAGCTCATTGAGAAGAAATATAAAAATAACTAGCGTTCCGTCGGTTACGACTACCAGGGTTCAAGTTGATCCGACCAACGGTACAGCCTGCTTAGGAAATTAACGTGCAAGTAGCTGAGCCTTCCACAGACATGCGTACCCTTAACGTAGTTCTCAGAGAGATAAAGCGTCACAAAATGTGACGAGGCTGGTCCTTTGAAATATAGACACTACACATTTTTGCCAGCTGAGTGAAATGGAGCAACGTGAAAATAAAGCATCTTGCCCAAAGAAACAACGTGCCGCCGGCAGTCGAACTCACGACCTTGCAATCATGAGCCGACTACCCAAAGCATTAAGCCACGAGCCTTCATAAGAAATATGCTGCCAGTACAAATTTACCATTCAAAAGTACAACAAATAATAGCGCCAATAGACCAGAATATAAGAAATCAGTATACGCTCGAAGAAATTGCTAAAAATTTGAACCGAGACCAAAGCAAAGAAAAGAATATTAAGCTACTTATGACAAAGATGTCATTATATAAACCCGTAGCAGTCGATTACGAACCAACAGAAATGAAGGAATGTTACAAACAGCTGAAAACAGGTCATAGCAAGATTTAAGTATTTCATTATTTACATCGATATACTACTAAGTGAATGAACGATTATGCCACAACTCATGGTTTCAGAGCGTATATCTTGACCACACAGCCATAACATTTATAGACAAAATAGTAAAAATGATATACTTTATATGAAAACGACTTTTGAAATTCTTTGAGGACTATATCATACTTTTTATTAAACATTTTTTGATCATGTTAGGACTCGTCAAATAACTTTTCCCTATCGAAAATCGAAACTGATGTTGCAACACGTAGTTCGATTTTTACTTTAAGTTTCTGGAGAATGTTAAACATTTGATTGCTATATGCTAAACTTATTCTCTTTTGTTTTGCATCATATATAATTCGTGGGGAGTTTTCAATTGCGTTACCCTAAAAAGTTACTTTTTTTATATATAATTCTTGATTTATTGCAATCATATCTAGATTTCGTTTGCAATCGTGAAATGCACTTTCTGTATCGATAATCGAAACCGATATTTAGGGAATATGTAGTTACTAACTTTTGGTTTCTTTTCTTTATTTTCTCTTACCATTACCAATATCTCTAAAAAGATTATTTTTCTAATTGAAAATCTATACTAAAATGCAAACTCATACAAACACAGGCCTACACATACAAAGAAATATACGCACGTATATTTCCACCACACATATTGCGCCACATAGCATAAATAGTATGTGCACGCGTGTGGTTATGTATATATGTACTGCTTTGGGTCCTCAACTCTTGGTGGAGTCTAGCGGCGAAATCATAGCATATGTCTTAGTTATTTTTGAAAACCTGCATGAACCCATCTTTCTACAGGTTTGACAACATTCGATTTCTTCTACAAGAAGAGTCAAACAGGCAGACAGCAAGAGAAGAATCGATCCCAGGACAGGGCTGGTTCTCTATTTGACCCTGAAAGTATAAAATGCAAAGTTGATCCCGCCGTTAGTTGAACCTAGAAAGTATTCTGCGAGACAATCTGTGCGACACAGTAACGGTCTGCCAATTCGCCGCTTTATGCATGTATATATGTATGCATGTATATATGTATGCATGTATATATGTATGCATTAACCAAACTAACGTCTTATCATAAGTAATACGGAAGGTGGCGATGAGGTAGAATCGTTAGCGTGCTGGACAAAGAGAAAAAAAAGATCGACAGCATTTCTGTCGGCTCTTCACGCTCTGAGTTCAAATTCCGCCGAGGGTGACTTTGCCTTTCATCCTTTTCGAGTTGATAGAATAAGTATCAGTTGAACACGGAGGCTAATCTAATCGACGTATCTCTCCCCCGAAATTACTGGCCTTGTGCCAAAACTTGAAAGTAGTAGTAGTAGTAGTAGTAGTAGTAGTAGTAGTGAGATGGAATGTCGATAAATACACTAGTGGTAGTGGTAGTTATCACAACTAATACCGGTCAATGAGTAGTTTAACAATATAACCAGACAACTAATGACGTAAACGTGAGAGGAACCTCAAGTGAAACTGTCAGATTCGGCAGTGTGTTGTACTAAAACCCTAAAATCACCATTCAACAAATACTCAAAGAAAGGCCGAGAAGGGAGATTATTTAGTTTTACTGGGCATGTTGTTGGAGATCTAGGAATGAAGACGGTAGAAGTGTTTGTGGAAAACTGCTCCCAAACTGGAAAAACAGGGGATTGTTTGAGATGTCTGAGAAAAAGCTAATGAAGCAGGCATGCATGATCTAAAGAAGAGGCTGACTGATGAGTGTTGAAATTGAGATTATACAGAAATAATCAATAAGGGCGTCGAGTAAAGAGCAAATAAGGACATTGTACAAGATCAATTGTTCTATGAAAACAACACAATATTAATGTGTTAAGCAATATCATGATGGGGTTGATAATATTAAGTATTTGATGGAAACACAAGCAAACTGATTGGAAAATTTGTAATAACTAAAGATTTAGTAGATGATGAAAAAGGAAATAGTTTAATATGATAAAAAGTATTCTAAATAATTCAGAAAGTATAAAGCCATTAAATTTGAGGTACCTTAACAAAGGAGCTGAAGCAAAAAGAAATTGATGCTATATTAGAACGCGGTATAGCTACGAATATTACCGACAACTGTAATTTAGTCTCTGTTGCTGGGGTAGGCATCAACATATGTAGAAGATAGAAGGTGATATAAAGACACTTAGATGAGACCGCAGCAAGGTAAGAAGCTGGGACAAAAGTAACTTACAAAAATGACGCATGTCTTACAGAATACATGAGAAAGGATTTAATTTAGTGTTAGAACAGTGTAGACAAGATTATGTGCAAACTCAAGCCATAATTGATTGTTAAACTGAAAGAACAATTCAATTCATGCATTACAGATCTCTTGCATCGAAACAGATCCATTTGAAGAGATACAATGGAAATATTAACACCAAATGAGGCGAAAGCTATCGAATTTTGGACAGGAATTTGGGACTGCCAGATTATATATAATGACAGTGCAGAATGAGTCAAAAAGGTTAAAACGGAAGTAAGCATAGAGACAAACAATAGCCAGGGGTAATGTCTAGCAGTAGATAAAGATACCAAACTAGAAAGAGAAAATCGTTAACTATGCACGCAGAAACTTATTCAAAGTCAGTCGTTTATACATGAAAGGGTAGACTGGGGAGAGAACATTTATTAACATTTCTGATCGTGCGAATGAAAACCAAATGTTAGTAAACCATTACCTTACAGAGAGTGAAGAACCACTTGAACATGCTGTAATAGATTTAGGACATATTTATTGGGCTTGAATAGATGAAAACATGCCAAAGTATTATAATTTATGAACGAAAGGAAGAGCATGAATAAAGGCACTTAGATGGACAGTGTCACAGAAACAGTGAGAGTGCGAAATTATTGCGGGAGGGGCTCTGGGATGATGACGTAAAGGAAAACTGGGAAGTTGTCGGTGGCTGCTCAAGATCAAACTCTAAGCACTAGTTCAATGATCAAGGGTATTTGTTCTACCGCTTCAGCGAAAAAGTGAATAATATTCAGTACATTTAGTATATTGCAAAATGTTTTCAGAGAATACAAATGACGTCATTAGATGTTTCCTCTCAATTTACATCACAAGCGGTACGATTATGTATTAGGAAACTAATACTGGTAAACTAAAACAGGGAAAAAAATAGTGAACTAAATATCATCATGCATGACATAGAAAATGGGAATGCCTCGTACCAGACAATAAAATTGCTTTAGATAAAATATTGCAAACACGGAAATGGAAAAGATTTCAGTAAACGCTGATATTTTAATATATCAACAAGATGGGGATTTCTGTAGCAAAAGCGAGAGTTGTACCAGTTATCATCGGAGCATTACGTTCAAATATAAAAAACAAAAAGAAAACTTTCACACGACTGAGAGCAGTTGCGCATCAAGGCAGACATGGGAGTTCTCCAAAATCTGCCGTCTTAGGACCAGCTCTGATCTTGTGAAAGATCGTCAAACCTTAAAAAAGACTTTCTCTCAGTCTTTTGTTAATTTGATAGTTAACATGAAGAAGAGAAAAACAACAAAAATCAGTGTTTTATATTCACAATGAGCAATGAAATTTTAAAATAAAAATAATAAGAGCAACAATAATTATAATAATTGTTTCAAATTTTGGTACAAGTTCATCGAGTTCGGAAGAGGGAGTAAGCCAAGTGCTCAACTTGTACTTATTTCATCAACCTCGGGTAGAATGAAAGTCAAAGTCAACCTTGAACGTAAAGACGGACGAACTGTTACTAAACAATTTGCCCGGCATGCTAGCGACTCTACTAGCTCACCACCTTCGTAATGATAATAATCCTTTTTATCAAAGGCGCAAGGCCTACAATTTTGTGGAGAGAGCGGCAGTCGATTAGGTTGACTCAAGTACTCAACTGCTACTTATTTTGTAATAATAATAATAATAATAATAATAATAATAGTAATAATAATAAATGGATCAGGAGTGGCTGTGTGGTAAGTAGCTTGCCTACCAACCACATAGTTCCAGGTTCAGTCCTACTGCGTGGCACCTTGGGCAAATGTCCTCTACTATAGCCTCGGGCTGACCAAAGCCTTGTGAGTGGATTTGGTAGACGGAAACTGAAAGAAGTCCGTCATATATATGTATATGTATATATATATATATATCTATATATATATGTGTGTGTGTGTTTGTGTGTCTGTGTTTGTCCCCCCAACATCGCTTGACAACCGGTGCTGGTGTGTTGATGTCCCCGTAACTTAGCAGTTCGGCAAAAGAGACCGATAGAATAAGTACTAGGCTTACAAAAAGAATCAGACTTGGAGTAGATTTTCTCGACTAAAGTCGGTGCTCCAGCATGACTGAAACAAGTAAAAGAGTAAAAAGAGAGTAAAGTGTAATGCAGTACCAGGAAGTGGCTCTCATGGCTTCTGATCTTAACTGATTGAATGTGTTATCGTGTACATGTTTTGTCTTGGTATAAAAGATGGACTACAGCAAATATTCTTCTCAATACCACAGATTTGCTTGTCAGTTGTTTGACCTTAACAAGTTGAGCATGTCCCTTAGTGTCTGACAATATGTGCATCTCTGATCACAAGCAGAAGTAGTGCAGAAGCATTATAGCCATGCGTTGAGAGGAATTCTTTTGGGTTTCAATAATTCACCACTGGAAATATAAGTGTTTTGTTCATCATTCTTAAACCAAAACTTTATTCAGAGATCTTTTGAGTGGGGTGGGCTACTCAACCTGAAGAAAATTCTAATTGGGCCCCACCTGCAAGGTCATGCGCTGTTTATATTGATATGAGATCACCATATCGCGCACATATGGTTGAGATGCATGTGCCTGATGTACCCTTATCAGACGGGTAGTCCTGATGGGTATACTGAGTTTCCTATATTTGTACCCCTGTGTCACTTTGATGGCATGCACCGCTCTCTCACTCAATAATAATAATAATAATAATAATAATAATAATAATAATAAGAAGAAGAAGAAGAAGAAGAAGAAGAAGAAGAAGAAGAAGAAGAAGAAGAAGAAGAAGAAGAAGAAGAAGAAGAAGAAGAAGAACGTGGAACAAATAGGGGCTGCAATAAGGGTGGAGCACTTGCAGAAAATAGCACTGCCTTGAACCGCTCGAATACTCCGGAAGGTGCTCGAAAAATAAGAGGTGTTACCTTAGTTCACTTGTAGTGAACAGTTGACACCGTAGTACATCTCCAGCGTTAGAAGCTGTGCAAAGACAATAATAATAATAATAATAATAATAATAATAATAATAATAATAATAGCAGCATCAAAAAAAATATTAATTATTTCTAACATCAGTAGGACGCCTAAAAATTTGTGGAGATTAGGAGTTAGTCGATTACACCAACGTCAGTATTTATAGCTACTATATGTTAACGATCCCGAAATAATGAAAATCATAGATGATCTCACCAGGGTTTTGAACTCAAAGCATAAAGAGCCAGTAAAAAGAGCCATTTTGAGGTTCGCTACTCTGACGTTTCTGCCAATAAGAGAGAAATGCTAGTTCTGCTACAGTTACTGCTAACTACTCTAACAGCTAATACTAACTAATACTAACTATTATTATTATCATCATTATTATTATTATTATTATTAATAATGCATCATCATCACCATCATGATCCAGATCATCATCATCCATTTCATCATCATCATCAGAAGCATCAGCATCATCAACTACATCGTCATCATCATTTCTATTGTTTAAGTGTTTCTCTTTCTGTTTCTCTTTTTATTGTTTGAAATATTTCACATTCTGTCAATTGTCGATTTCTCGAGTTCTTTATGTAAAGAGCTGCTGTATATTTTACGAGATTTTATGAGTTAGTCAATAACAAGTATTGGGTTATGATGTACACTCACGTATTGTTTAAACTAAAATAACCGCTTCAAAAAAAACATACAGACACACACACACATATATATATATAATATATATATATATATATATATATATATATATATATATATATATACATATATATACACACACACACACACACACACACACACATATATATATAAATATATATATATATATATATATATATATATAGCGAGAGATAGAGAAAGAGTGATGCACATATGTATGCATGTATGTATATAGTTACAACAACATTACAACAATTAAAGACTTGCAGAACAAATATATACACATCCATACATATATATGTGTGTATGTGTGTGTGTGTGTGTAAGTGTGTGTGTATATATATATATATATATATATACGTGCATAATATATACACACACACACACACACACACACACACATATATATATATACATATGAAAAACAAAGAAATATCCCGCGTTTGAATCATAAAATCAACATTTGGTACACCAAGTGATACAGAAAATATGATAATATGAAAATATGATAATAAAAAATTGCAACAATGTCATATTATAAAGTATAATAAACAAAGAATCCTATACGCTGGGTTTCTCAGTGGCATATATGCGTATTACGCTTATGTTTGTGCAATGTATTGATTACAGTGTGATTGTAATGTATTTGTAGAGTATAAACCACAAAGATCTTACCTTTATATCATTGTGTCTACCTATTATATAATTTTCTTGCAAGCAGCGAAGAAATAAAATGGCCGACGCATATTTTGGCGCAGTCATTCCCTATCCTTCAGATATACATGTGTGTGCGTGAGAGTGTGTGTGTATGTGTGTGTGTGTGCGTGTGTGCATCTGTGTGTGTGTACGCTCACACATGATCGAACACATACATGCAGACATACGTACACATACATACAGACATATGTACACACACACACACATACATACACACACACACACATATATATACATACGTTCTTTTGTTGTCATATTATTATTGTTAATACACACACACACACACACACACACACACACACACATATATAGGTGCAAGAGTTGTTGTGGGTAAGTGTCTTCTACTATAAACTCGGGCCGACTAAAGCCTTGTGTGTCGATTTGGTAGACGGAAACTGTCGTAAATATATGTGTATGTGTGTGTGCGTGTGTGTGTGTGTGTGTGTTTGTGTGTTTGTGTTTGTCACCCCACCATCGCTTTACAACCGATGTTGGCGTGTTTACGTCCCCGTAAACTTGCGGTTCAGCAAAAGAGATCAATAAAATAAGTACTAGACTTACAAAAAATAAGTCCTGGGTTCAAATTGTTCGACTAAAGGCGATGCTCCAGCATAGCCGCAGTCAAAAAGAATAAAAGAATATAAAAGAATAAAAGAACATATATAGAAAGGCGCAGGAGTGACTGTGTGGTAAGTAGCTTGCTTGGTTCCGGGTTCAGTCCCACTGCGTGGCACCTTGGGCAAGTGTCTTCTACTATAGCCTCGGGCCGACCAAAGCCTTGTGAGTGGATTTGGTAGACGGAATCTGAACGAAGCCCATCGTATATATGTATGTGTGTGTGTGTGTGTGTGTGTGTGTGTGTGTATGTGTGTGTGTGTGTGTGTGTGTTTGTATGTCTGTGTTTGTCCACCTAGCATTACTTGACAACCGATGCTGGTGTGTTTATGTCCCCGTCACCTAGTGGTTCGGCAAAAAGAGACCGATAGAATAAGTAGTAGGCTTACAAAGAATAAGTTCCGGGGTCGATTTGCTCGACTAAAAGCGGTGCTCCAGCATGGCCGCAGTCAAATAACTGAAACAAGTAAAAGTGTAAAGTGTATATATAGCTTTTACCTTTCATTTATATATATGTGCAAAATATGTATTTATACATAACCATATATCTATATAGATTTATTTATGTTTCCACAGGCAACAATTCCTGCATGTATAAGTGTGTGTATGCTTGTATGTGTGTGCTTGAGTGAGTGTGTGTGTGTGTGTGTGTGTGTGTGTGTGTGTGTGTGTGCTTGTTTGAAAATATATATATATACAGAGAGAGAGAGAGAGAGAGAGAGAGAGAGAGAGAACGAGAGGGCGGCGATCATGATACACAATTATATGCATACATACTAGGAATATAAACAATGTGCTCACAATAGCGTAATATTGAACGTATGCGATGATAGAGTGTATGTACTTAGAATATAAAGGTTCAAATCAGTACAAAGCCGAGCTGCTTTCACTTCGTAATACGCCAGAATGGTGTGCAGTAAATAATTTTTATATAATACATTTATGCATTTAATTTTTGACGCTATATGATTTTCAAAATAGAGATACAATGCGAATAACTAATTTGTTTTAAAACAGTTATTTTTTTCCTCTATTACAAGTGTTTTCATTACAAATGTATTCATATCAGGCGTGGTTGTGTGGTAAGAGCTTGCTCTCCAGCCAAATGGTTCCATTTTCACTCCCACGGGCATGTGTCTCCTGTTATAGACTCGGGCTGTCCAAAACCTTGTACTCTTTAACGAAATCGATTGAACCTCGAACACTGTATCCAAATTGCACTGGCTTCAAAATACCCCAATTTTTATGTAATAGTAAAAAAACTGAAACAACATCAATGTTAAATCTCTGAACGAGGTATTAACAGTAACTGCACGATAAAGTGAAGTATATTTGCCATTTAAATGTGGCTGACCCCTAAGGGTGGATGTTACTGTTGCTTTTAGCCCCAGGAGAACATCTCCTCCAGCTGAACAACATCGTTTCTCCAAAACCTGAAGTGAAAAAGTATCGAGAAAAATCCTTTTGCTTCATAATGAGAATATCATCGCATTTGTTTTATACTTTTTATATTTATAATTGTATTCTCAATATAAATAGATTCAATAAACTTTTTGAGTTAAAAGAATCTATAATTTTTTTTCCTTTCAAATCAAGAGGGTAACATCGGCGTAAATAAAAATATTTGGGGGTAATTGGTGGAAAAAAGTTCTCCGACACCTGTTTTACATCATTGCATGTAAGAATACTTTCCACTTTGGAGAAAGTATAAGAAGGAAAATACGAAAGAGAATGGATTAAATAGGAAGAATAAAGGAAAGAAAATTGAAAAGCAGAAGCAAAGACATAATCAAAGAATTCGACACAAAAAGGATGAAAAATAAGTTCCGAAGTAGGAGGTTGGGTATATCAAAAATTTTGCAGTGAGAATTAAGCCTTAATAAAGCTAAATAAGTATATTTTTCACACGAAAAGGAAAGGGAGAATAAATAAATATATTGATAATATAACTAATAACTTTAGCACAAGGTCATACATTTGGAGGAATAATAATAGTTGAGGCTCCTGTTTTAAATGAGGCGTGAGTTGTGGGCGTTCCTTATGATAAGGGGAAAAAAACCTCTACTACATGCAGAGCAAAATGGAAGGTACTTCAGTGCATTTACAGTCTGTCACGTGACAATTATAGTAACAGAGGAAGTACAACTGTACTTTGAGAGTTTACAGTGGTGTTTAGAGTTGGGAATGAGGGATTGGGTGAATGGCAGAATAAGAGAATTGGTAAATAGGAGAAACAAATATACACATAAAGAGTAAGAGTGAGAGGAGGAGGAGGGTAGGAAAGTCTGCGCATAAGTAAGTTTGTGAGAGGGAAGAAAGGAAGAGAAACAGGAAAGAAAAAAAACAGTAGAAAATTGAGGGGTTCCGGAAGTAGTGAAGGTGTGCGAAGGAGTGAAATAAACAGTAATAAAGAGGGTAAAAAAAAAAAGTGGAGGGAAAGGATATCTAGATAATGAAAAATAAAGGTGGTGGTGACAAATGTGAGTGAAATAAATTTAGAATAATTAAAGAAAACGAGAGTCGAGAAGACTTACTCAGAGAATAACATAAATAGAGAGTAGAAAGGGAAAAAACTAGTTATATAGAGACAGAAAAGAATAACGAAGAAATATAGAACGATAGAACGATAGATAGATAGATTTTAAACAAGGCTTTAATGTGGATAGGTACATAGCTAGGTACGTATAAAGAGCTGTGTATATGTGGTGTCTATATATGTAAGTAAATATATATATATACATATACACATATATGAATATGCATATATACATTTAGGGATATGAGCATATATACACATATATAAACACATGTGCGTGTTTGTGTGTGTGCGTATATATATACATTTACACACACACACTCACACACACACACACACACACACACACAC
>NC_068981.1:84601673-84601921 GCF_001194135.2 Octopus bimaculoides
ATATATATATATATATATATATATATATATATATGCTGAGACTACGGGAATTTTAACTCCGCGCTTTTCATAAGGAGATATGTAACACACACATATATGTATATGTATTTACTTATATACATATGCGTATGTGTGTATGTATATGTGGACATATATAATACTTACAAAATACACCCAAATATGCATGTGTGTATATATATCCATATGCATATATGTATGTATATATATATATATATATATATATATAT
>NC_068981.1:84602053-84602849 GCF_001194135.2 Octopus bimaculoides
TATATAGATATATACATGCAAACATGTGTGTGTGTGTGTGTGTATAACTATATATATATATATGCATATTCCTTTATTCTTTTACTTATTTCAGTCATTTAACTGTGGTCATGCTGGAGCACCACCTTTAGCTGAACAAATTGACCAGAGGATTTATTCTTTGTAAGTTTGTTACTTATTCTATCGGTATTTTTTGCCGAACCGCTAAGTTTCGGGAACACCAACATCGGTTGTCAAGCGATGGTGGGGGAGGACAAACACAGACACAAATACACACACACATACACACACACAAACAAACACACACACACACACACACACACACACACACACACACGCACGCAGTGGGATTGAACCCGGAACCAATTCGTTGGGAGGTAAGTTTCTTACCACACAGCCACACCTGCGACTATATACATATATATATTTCCGTGCAAGGGCAAGGTACTTAACGGTATCGTCAGATCTTCACGTCCTGAGTTCAGCTAGAGCTGATGACGACTTTGCCGTTTATTCCTCATGGGTCAATAAAATAGTACCAATTGAGCACTGGAGCTCAATGTAATCGAAATTGCTGGCTCTGTGCCAAAATTTGAAACTAACATATGTATTTATATGTATGGGTTTAAAAAATGACGAGCTGTCTAAGGCATGATGTTACACGTTCATATCTATGTGTATGCGTAGGTATAGGTATATATAAATACATCCCCACTAGTAGTACTATTTTGTTAAGCGCATCTACTAAGCAGTAGGAACTGTGTCTAAGGCGGATACGCACAGTGTGTATCACTCC
>NC_068981.1:84602859-84605045 GCF_001194135.2 Octopus bimaculoides
CGGATACGCACAGTGTGTATCACTCCGCTATATATATATATATATATACTGTTTGTAAACATGCCAAGTAAATAAACACGTAGAATCATAATAATTCCTTCAGTGAGTTGTTTATTATCCCAACACGAAACAAAAGAACACATAACACATGAATATACAAATTAAGCTGTCTACTACAGTGACTTAATCAACAGCCACTTTATATGGGAAACGAACACTCTTTAGTATCAACTGGTGAAGGATATTGGGTATTTTTCTGTGGAGCGATCAACAATTCACAAAATGCACTGTCAGGATACTCCCCACTCATTGTTATCGCACATTGAGAGCATTAAATAGAATATATTTATATTCTTATATACCTCATTATTTTATGCTATTATTTAAATTCATTCTAGTACTTCAATTCGACGCATTGTTGTGCATAAAATATATTTGTTTACTTTAAGATGAGTCATATAAAGCCTTCTAAAGTACAAATATGCATATGAAGTATGCACCATGGTAATGGTCATATTGTCAGCTGCTTTGTTACACAGGTTAGCACTTTCCTCTGTTGATATGTTTAAGAAGATTGGGTAGGCTTTTTCTGAGAGCGAGCACAAGTCAGGAGATGGTCCGTCAGAAAACTACACATCTTTGTTCAATACAATGAATGCTCAGAAGGAATGCATTTATACTCTTATATGGTTCAGTATCTGAAAGCATTTGTTTAACTACTATTATTTCAGTACTTCTCTTGTATGTGTTTTTGCGTGTGTGTGTGAGTGTTGTGTGTATATATGTGAAATGTGTGTATGTGCGCGCGCGCGTGCGCACTCGTGTTTGTATGTTTAGAGAATGCTCTACATACAGAAAGGTCCAGATAAAGATGCCAAAGACAAACTGTTATCAGATTTGATAAACTTTAAACTATATTCAGTGTGGTTTCTATTCAAGCTCTTCTGTAATTCTTGATTTAACTCATCTCTACTACTTTTGCTCAGGCAGACATTCCTTTCCAAGTAATTTGTTGTAACAGAACTCAGTGACACAAGTTGTAATTAAAGTATAATGATGAATTTCTTACTGTTATCGAACCCAGACAGCGTGCTCAATATATTATTTACGTATGTGTGAAGCAAGGAATTGTCCATACTGTCAATTGCGGTCACTGAGTTTTATATATATATTTTTTGTTTCGCCATTATTTGCTGGTACGCTTTAATGTCCATAAAATTATAAATGGAATCATATAGGATAAACATATATCATCACCATAATACCCGTCAACAGGTATTTCCGCTTTATGTGAAATCATGGATTTCTAATATTAGCAGAAAACTATAAAAACTTTGTCTGATATTACAAAGACATCGACCCCAGTACTTGATTTCTACTTAATGTATAAAACTCTCGACATCTCAAGCTTGCTCAATCAGAGGATACGGATATTAGTAAGAGATTAGAAATTAAAAGTTTGATCTTTATTAATGAGCTAAGTGACAGTTAAGGGGTATTTTCGTCTTGTCATCTCTCATCAGTGTATTCGGTTAATGAACATGAATTGCGTGTGTGTGTGAATGTGCAAATATATATGTATATACATATACATATATACACACACAGGTATATACATAAATGTTGTATGCATTTTTACATACATAAATATATATTTATAGAATATCTGTAATATTGTGGATGAGAGGAAAATTACAACATTATCTGAACTGAGCAGTGGAAGCCTAAATGCTCACACTAGAAGCTATTTTAATTTCTTTTTTTCAATTCTCTCTCCTCTGTCTTCAAATATCTGATTATATGCAAGTGTTCTATGACCACAGAGCTTTAAGTAATATAGAGCTGAGTTAAATAGATAGATAGATAGATAGATAGATAGATAGATAACTTTCTTTATTGGCCACACAGAGGGGACAAATACAAATGTGGAGCTTTTCTTTTCGAAAATGAAAAAGAAAAAGGGAAAAAAAAGAGGAAAAATAGTAAAATTCCGATCAAAAGGGTCGGGAAAAAATTGACGATCAAAAGGGATTGTGTATCACAGAAGAAAATGTTTAAATGTAAGAAGCAAGATTAGGTTTATCTGTGGAAAGAAAAGCCTACGGAAAAGACCACGGTAACCTCAGGCAGGGAGGGAATAAGCACTTGAAAGCAAAGTGCTCTCTCTCTCTCTCTCTCTCTCTCTC
>NC_068981.1:84605715-84608089 GCF_001194135.2 Octopus bimaculoides
AGTCGATGTAAAAAACGGGGAACAGATTAGGTTTATCCGTGGAGAGAAAAGCCTACGGAAAAGACCACGGTCACCTCAGGCTTTTTTTTTTAAAGGTACATGAAAGTAAGTACCTTCTCTCTTTTTGTCTCTTTGTTACAAGGGAGCGATAGATAGACATATTGATAGATAGATAGATAGATAGATAGATAGATAGATAGATAGATAGATAGATAGATAGATAGATAGATAGATTTATATATATAAATGCGTGAATGGACAAACGAAAGAAAGTATCACCACATTTGGTAGGAATTACATATAACTTTTAATAACAGTTTCATTCAGCGTTACATGACTTTAAGTTGCGTGAGCACGTAGGACGGAAAAATCTCATCAGGTATCTACATATAGGCGCAGGCATGGCTGTGTGGTAAGAAGCTTGGGGAAGTGTCTTCTGCAATAGCCTCGGGCAGACCAAAGGCTTATGAGTGGATTTGGTAGACGGAAACTGAAAGAAGCCCGTCGTATGCCCGAAGCTCGTCGAAACGCCGGTGTTAAAACGTGGGTAGCTGATGAAGTAGAATGTTCTCTATGTGGCTCGTGTGTTCTCGTCTACGTTTGTTTGCAATGTCCTGTACCCAGATATGCACCTATACATACAGGTGGATGTCGGTATGCACATACCTGTACGTATATATGCATATACTCATTTACTTTTGTTTTTATATATATATATATATATATATATTTATTTATATATGTATATATTTGTGTGTGCGTATGTGTCCCACCCCCACCATGGCTTGACAACTGATGCTGGTGTATTTACGTCCCCGTAACTTAGCGGTTCGGGCAAACGGACCGATAGAATAAGTACCAGATTTACAAAGAATGGAGTACTGGGGTCGATTTCTTCGACTACATGCGGTGCTCTAGCATGGCCACAGTCAAATGACTGAAACAAGTAAAAGAATAAAAGAATATATCTTCCGATATCTTAGAAGATGGATCCGTCCCGAGAGCCCCAAAATATAGTTATATAGAGTCCGAGTCAAGTCGTTATTTAAACGACTGGTACTTAATTTATTGAACCCAAAAGGATGAAAGGCAAAGTCGACCTAGGCGGAATTTGAGCTCAGAACATAAGACAGACGAAATACCGCTAAGCATTTCGCCCGGCGAGCTAACGTTTCTTATTTGTTTATTGCTCACTAGGGGCTATACACAGAGGGGACAAATGAGGACGGACAATGGGATTACGTCGATTACATCGATTCCAGTACGTAACTGGTACTTATTAAATCGACCCCGAAAGGATGAAAGGCAAAGTCGACCTCCGCGGAATTTGAACTGAGAACGTAGCGGCAGACGAAATACCGCTAAGCATTTCACCCGGCGTGCTAACGTTTCTGCCAGCTCGAGGCCTTACTGGCTAGTGTATTACTGAAGCATAACGAAATACGGTGCCGGAAATACGGTGACGGAAATTGAAAGAAGCACCTCATATGTGTGTGTGCGTGTGTTGGTGTGTGTGTGTTTGTGCGTGTGTGTGTATGTGTGTGTGTGTGTGTGTGTGTTTGCCGTCCCCTCCCCGCCACATCACCGCTTGACAACCGGTATTGGTGTGTTTGCGTCTCCGTAACTTAGCAGTTCAGCAAAAGACCGATAAGTACGAGGCTTTAAAACAATTAATTTCTAGGGTTGATTTGTTCGACTAAAACCCCTCAATGCGGTGCTTCAGCATGGCCGCAATCAAATAACTAAAAGAAGTAAAAGAGTGAAAGAGTAGATGCATACGTACATACACACATACATACATACATACATACACACATACATACATACATGCATAGTTAGATAGATAGATAGATAGATAGATAGATAGATAGATAACACGCATGTACGCACATGTGTGTGTTTGTGTGTGTGTGTGCGTGTATGTTTCTGTGTCTGTGTTTGTGTGTCCCCACCATCGCTTGACAACCGATGTTTCTGTGTTTATGTCCCCGTAACCTAGCGGTTTAGCAAAAGGAAACCGATAGAATAAGTACTAGGCTTGTAAACAATAAGTCCTGGAGTCGATTTGTTCGACTAAAGGCCGTGCTCCAGCATGGCCGCAGTCAAATGACTGAAACAAGTCGAAAAATGAAAGAAATATACATACACACACATACACATAGGCAAACGGCTCAATCATTTAATTCTATATATCTACTCTGAAAGAAAGAAAGAAAGAAAGAAAGAAAGAAAGAAAGAAAGAAAGAAAGAAAGAAAGGAAGGAAGGAAGGAAGGAAGGAAGGAAGGAAGGAAAGAAGGAAGGAAGGAAGAAAGAAAGAAAGAAAGAAAGAAAGAGAGAGAGAGAAAGAAAGAACGAAAGAAAGAAAGAACGAAA
>NC_068981.1:84613626-84614667 GCF_001194135.2 Octopus bimaculoides
TATATATATATATATATATATCATCTTGTACAATATACTTATAACTTCATATATTTTGTGCAATATATATGTTTGTGTATATGTACGTATATGTATGTATGTATGTATGAATGTGAATGCATATATCATTCTGGTCAAAACGTGATCATCTACAATAGCATGCACGTGTTCGAGGTGTGAACGGATTGCTATGAGTCGCTAGCTTTGTTGATTTATAATTTGCTTTCAGCCTTTAGGCTACATACGGAAAGAAACTATCAATAGTAATAATTAGTGCGGAGAACGAATACGTGTTTCTGACTATTTATATTATGATTAAAATATTTGGTAGATGGGCTTTTATCCCATTTTGATTGGAAGGCTTTTCCTAGACATGGCATGGCCATATCAGTTGAACAATCAATGGTATGTTAGCGTCCAGCAATAACTTTTCTTGCATGCGTCTCAAATTTGAACTTGATCAAAACAGAATCTTCACTTAGTGAAATATTTTAGTTTGCCATGAAAGAAAATCAATGTCTCGTGTTTCATGGAGATTTCTTCATTAGAGTGTAGAGTAGAGTGTCTTACCTGAAACGTAAGACTTCTCTTCCTTATTGTAATTCAGTGACGAATGTAGGAGTTGCGACCCTTACTCTTCTGAGCGAAATTGTCATGAATAGTAATAATAACTTATCTTCTATTACGATCGAAATTTTAATTTATTATGCATTTTATTTTGATGCGTTCCATTCAGGATCTTTTACCTGTTATCTTTTATTTGTTCCTCGTTTATATCAATCGATTGCGACCATGCTGGGGCACTGCCATGAAAGGCTTTGAAAAGATGAATCAACCCCAGTTATTATTTTTTTAAATAATATTATTCTACTGGTCTCTTTTTGCGAATCACTAAGTTTTAAAGACATGAAGAAATCAATACCGGTTGTCAAGTGGTGGGAGTACAAACACAAAGATACTCACACACATATACGCACACGTACATACACTAGCGCAAACTCACACATACATACATATATATATATATATATATATATATAT
>NC_068981.1:84614782-84616862 GCF_001194135.2 Octopus bimaculoides
ACATACATACATACATACATACATACATACATACATACATACATATACATACATAAGTATATATATATATATATATATATATATATATTTATACACACCCACACACAACGAGCTTCTTTCAATTTCCGTTTATCAAGTCCATTCGCAAGGTTTTGTCAGCCCGGAGCTATGGTAGAATACACTTGCACGAATTGTTACACAGTGGAGCAGAAGCTGAAACCATATGGCTAGGAAGCTACGTCGGCACATGCGTTTAAACTTTTGTACTTATCACTTTGTGACTATTCTTCATGTTTTACTGCTTCATATTGACATAATCCTGGTAACAGTATTGATAAAACATGGCTACAGTTGACTCTGCATTGATTATAGGACGATGAATCTCGACGAAAGATTTCGTCTCAGCATTGTAAACTTCATCAACTTCTGCGTCTTACATCGATAAACAATAATTCCTAATAATCTTGAAAATGGTATGGTGAAAGCACGATAAGATCAGCCAATCTCTCAAAATGTAGTCCGTCACTTGACGTTAGAAAAATGGCTGTGCATCGAGGCATTGGAATCAAGTGCAGTGTTCAAAAGCAGTTGGCGGCATATTAATTTGCCGTTCATATTCCTTTTAAATTCACGCGAGAAATTCGCTTGACCTACCTTCGAAACACTCTCGAAGACATGTGTGTGCGTGCGTGAAGATGATCTTTTTGTTGTTGCGGTTGTACTTGTCGTTGTTCATCTCAGACATGTTGTCGACAACTTTGCTAACTTTTCACAGAAATGTGTGTTTTCATTTTTTTATGCAATTAGAAAATATCCATGTTTATAATGTTATGAACCCTTTTTTAGTTGCTTTCAAGCTTCGTTTTTTTTTTCTTCTGTTTACAACATTCCGTGTGTGTGTGTGTGTGTGTGTGTGTGTGTGTGTGTGTGTGTGTGTGTGTGTGCGTGTGTGTGTGTGTGCGCGTGCGTGCGTGCGTGTGTATAGATATATACATAATTACATACACTCACGTATGTACGTATGTATATACATAACTTGACTTTAAAACTATTTAGCTAATCCTATCAGGTGGTGCTATTAAGTTAGACATGGCCTGGACCAAGATTCCTGATGTGAAGTCGTATATATGTTTATATGTTTATGTGTGTGTCTTTGTGTCTGTGTTTGTTACCCCCACCCACCTACCATCGCTTGACAACCGACGTCGGTGCGTTTACTTCCCTGTAATATAGTGGTTCGGCAAAAGAGACCGATAGAATAAGTACTAGGCTAACAAAGATTAAGTCAATTTCTGCTACTAAAAACCCCTTTAAGGTGATGCTCCAGCATGGCCGTAGTCAAATGACTGAAACAAATAAAAGAATACATTCGTTAAATGGGGGGGGGGTATAGCATTAACTTTTTGGCATAAATAACGCAACTGAACGCACCGTAATACACAGGTATGCAAAATCGCTAAAAGTGGATTATAAAATAAAATCTTAGATTAGAATACGTAGTGGATACGTATTTCAATCTAGGTGCTCCCGATTGTGGTACTCCAGTACGGCCGTTGTCCAATTACTAAAATTAGTAAAAAAGAAAAATGATAACCGATTCTGGATAGTCTCGTTCTTCACCACCATACTGTGTACAAAGGAAAATGAACAATAAAACACAAATGTACGATTTTTACAAACAAGAACACATGTTCCCTAGGACTACGAATGAAACAAACCACAGTTACCACCTCCACTCCCAACACAACAAATCACTACAATAATACTAACTACAACGACATGAGAATCTATATATGCGTTCATAAACTCCACACTTCATAGAAGTTTTATTACCACAAAATCCAAATGAAAAGGCAGATGTTTGGAAAATTGTAAGGTGTGTTTTCTGAGCAGAGCTCATGAATTCGTTAATAAATTTCACTCTTTAACCCCAAAATTCCCACCGCATTCATATCACATTAATTTATTTTATACTCAATCAACTCTGCTCAAATATACAACAAACAATACACATCCTACGGGTTTGGCTACTCTATCCCGTAACACAGAAATGGGCGTGTGTTTTTGTATATTAATATAT
>NC_068981.1:84616901-84618565 GCF_001194135.2 Octopus bimaculoides
TATATATATAGTGACTGGTATGTGGGTTGCTTAAATTAATTCTTATAGCTCCTTTTAAAATAATTTTACTGCACCAAATAACCCCGCAACGAAGTGGCCTAACTAGGTAGTTAATAGCGTTTACCTATCTGTCCGTCTGTCTATCTGCCTGCCTTTCTACATATGTGTGTGCATGTGAGAGAGAGAGGGGGGGGTGGAAGAAAGAAAGGAAGAAAGAAAGAAAGAAAGAAAGAAAGAAAGAAAGAGAGATAGACGAGCGAGAGAGAACCTTTTGTATATGTTGATGATGTTTTTTTGATTTGTGAACCTGACTTTAAATCTATTACGAGTCTTTCTCTGTCTTTCTCAACAAGTAACATAAATCGTCCATTTTAAGATACACCTATCTGTGTAGCTGGCAGTTAATAAATATTGTGGGAAAGGTCACGGATACCAGCGATCACAAAAAGGATTTGCGTAAACTGCTTCGATCGCCCGCATTAGTGCGTGGGATAAATAAATATTTATACACACAAATATACACGCACATACACACACATGCGCATATATACCTATATATACATGTGTTTGCGTTTAAATATATGTATATGTATATCTGTCTTTAATTGTGTGAGAGTGTATATATATATTTAGATATATATATATATATATGTGTGTGTGTGTGTGTGTGTGTGTGTGTGTGTGTGTGTGTGTGTGTGTGTGTGTGTGTGTGTGTGTGTGTGTGTGTGTGTGTGTGTGTGTGTGTGCGTGTGTACGTATGTGTGCATATATGTATATATATATACATAGTTTCATGTGTACTTATACATAATTATGTGTGCAATTCTCACCACATTTACATAGTACATATGTATGTATATATAGATGCATATATATATATATATATATATATATATAATATACACATGTAAGTCTGCATATAAGCACACACACATATATATGTATATATGTATATAGACGCACACACATATATACACATACACACAAACACACACACACACACATATATATAATACATGTACATATTACAACAAATGTAATATGTATGGGTGTATAACTTTGTTGTTTTTGGTTTCCAAATGTGAAGCATTCGACATATTCAAGAAACTTACCTACTTTCATACAAATTCCTCTGTCTTTTACATGCATTATAAGTAAATTAAGTATGAATTTCTGCATATATTTTGTCACATTTTTATCAACCTGACAGTGTGTGTATTTAATATTCTTTTCTACTTTAGACACAAGACCCGAAATTTTGCAGAAGAAAACCAGTCGATTAGATCGACTCTAGTACGCAACTGGTACTTAATTTATAGACCCCTTAAGGATGAAAGGCAAAGTCGACCTCGGCAGAATTTGAACTCAGAACGTACAGTTAGACGAAATACCGCTAAGCATTTCGCCCGGCGTGCTAACGTTTCTTTTCTACTCTAGGAACAAGGCCCGAATTTTTGCGGAAGGGGCCAGTCGATTAGATCGACCTCAGTACGCAACTGGTACTTAATTCATCGACTTCAAAAGGATGAAAGGCAAAGTCAACCCCGGCAAAATTTGAACTCAGAACGTAAAGACAAACGAAATACCGTTAAGCATTTCGCCGACGTGCTAACGTTTCTTTTCTACTCTAGGAACAAGGCCCGAATTTTTGCGGAAGGGGCCAG
>NC_068981.1:84619121-84622583 GCF_001194135.2 Octopus bimaculoides
TATATATATATATATAGATAGATAGATAGATAGATAGATAGATATACAGATGTTTATATATACATAAGTATATATATATATACATACATACAGGTGTAAGATCCAGGGATGGAGGTTTAGGAAGAAAATCAGCTTCAAGTAATCCGTAGTGGATATAAAAAAACAACTTTCAGGGACAATAGTGGTTTATTGAGACGGAAGGTTGTGGATGTTTTTTTTATTTTTGCATCGAAGTACAATAAGCTGAAAAAAGTTCTTTTTATATTTCACGGTAGGTGACCGGGTTTGCCGGGTGTGCGAATAAGAATACAAGAGTTACGGAATGGAGTACGTAAGATCCGAGCTACATAGGTTTCATAGCGAGCAAAACCTCAGAAGTGGTAAAAATCCAAGCGAGATGTATGCCGCAGACTACTCTTCAGGCCGAGGATATCTTGTTTGAATTAGAGGTTACATTGTCGCCTATGTAATTTGACATCGGGAAGATGTCGCTGACCCACAACACCATTCCCTTTTGAAAATAACAGGATTGCATATAGGGTTCGAACACGCTCACGTTTCGTGAACATGCTGTGAAGGTTCAGTTATAGCTGCGAAGGTTGAGGAGGCTCTGGTGAACTGCGTTGGGAACAAGTCGCCGGGTCTAGATAGTCTTCCCTATGAACTGTATTGTAGTATGCCAGACATGTTTGGGCACTTACTGGCTTGCGGCGAATTCACGAACTGGCAGCAGAGTGAGTTTATTCCCAAATCTGTGAGCCGGGAGTGGTAACGCTGCTTAGAAAGGACCCAAACAAGGGGGATAGTATAGACAACTTTAGGCCCATCACTCTGCTAAACACAGAGATAAAGATTTTGGCCAAGGTGTTTGCAAAAAGGTTGGCACGTATCTTGGATGGACTCGTCGTAGAGGCACAAATATGCGCCGTTCCCGGCAGATCCATACACGATAATCTCTCCCTTCTACGCTGTACTCTAGAGAGGGCTAGTAGGATTACTGGCAAGGGTGGGGGCACTGGTACATTTATACCAGTCTAAGGCTTTCGACAGGGTTGACCATCGATACCTGGTGATGGTCCTCGCGGCTTTCGGGCTTGGCCCCGTTAGCCGCCGCTGGATCGTAGCTTTGTATAGTAACATCGACACGATCGTTTGGGTGAACGGTTTTCTTTCGTAGCCTTTCAACATCAAATGCTTTGTTTGTCAAGGATGTCTTCTCTCTCCCATTCTGTACGTTTTGACTCTTGAGCCTTTGCTGCGGAGAATGGGAGGACCAAAGGACATCCCGTGTGACTTAGCAATGCTTCCGAGGTGCACTACCGGTTCGCGATAAACTCGCAAGGCATGGTGGATCCTGTTCACCCTTGTGCCCAAGATGTGAGCAGGACAGGGAAATCGTTCTGCACGCGCTTATGCAGTGCCCTAAAATTCAGGAAATGTGGTTTTACGTAGAACATCTGTTATCACGACTAAGAAGAGTACAGCTGTCTTCCGAGTCGATCATAAAAATTGTTTCCCCTTCCTCTTTTGTCAAAGAGAATAAGGCATGTTTTTACACTGTAGTAGCTATTATGAAAGAGGTCGTGTAGAAGACCCGTGTGAAAGGTATCGTGACAGGCACTTTTATCTCCAGTCTTGGTCTGGTGAAATTCCTATCCTTTCACCTAAAAAGGAAGATTAGGGTGGAGAAAGAGTGCCTGTCGCCAGATGAGTACAAACAAAAATGGAAAATGGTAGCAAGAATAGTAGGAGTGAACGTCTCCAATTGAGAGTGTCCTGAAAGTCTTCCCAAAAGTAACAGTAGCGGACCGGGGCTTGCAGGGCCGAAAGCAGAACCTGTCCCCCACTTTATGGTTTGTTATTTGTATTGTTTCTCATTCGAACTGTTATCAAGATTTTTATTTGTTTTTTCATATTTATGTTTTCTCATCCCGGCCCCACTTCACTGTATCGTCTCCTCTATGTCTGGCCCCCTGTGAGCAATAAAGAATTAATTCGTTTCCCCAACGCAGCAAGCATGCCAAGACTGGCAAGAAATCAGAGGGAGCAAGCCATCGGACGTCTCCATGCTGATCAACGTCCATGGGTCATTGCTAATGACTTGAACTGCAGTATTCGGACAATTGAGCGGCTGAAAGAATGATACAATGCCCCAAACAGCATGATGATCGTCTACGCAGTGGTCGACCAAGGGTTACAACGGCACGTCAAGATCGTTACTTGCACCGACAGCACTTGCAGGACCGATGCGAGAGGGTAACGGAATCAGCTATGCAGACCCTAGGGACTCACCACAGATCTGTTTGTGCAGAAACGGTTCGCCGCCGGCTGAGATCTTTCAATTTGTCTTGCTGACGTCTGGCTATGGGCCCCATCCTAACAGATTGTCATCGACGGGCACGACTGTAGTGGGCTCAAAAACGTCAGAACTGGCGATATCAGCAGTGGAGGACTGTAGTCTTCCCTGAAGAGAGTCAATATTGCATTTCTGTGACAGATGGCAGAGCTAGGGTTTGGAGAAGAAGGGGTGAACGTCATGTCGATTGCAGTGTGGTGGAGAGAGATTCATGGGGAAGACAGAGCATCATGGTATAGGGCGGAATAGCACTCAACCAGAAATTTGGACCAGGGCAAAGGAGTAACCGCTGCTCGCCACATCGACCAAGTGTTGAGGCCTTACATTGTGTCATACCCGTCATTGGAATCGCGTGTTCCAACACGACAACGTCCGTGCCCATACTATCAGGTTGACAACGGACTTTCTCCAACAGCACAAAATCCAGACTATGCCATGTCCTGCCCTAATTCAAGACTTGAAACCCTTAGAGCACCTGTAGGACGAAATCCAAAGAAGGCTAAATGATATCTGTCCAAGGCCGACAACTGCAGCACGTCTCCCTGCAAGTTTTAACAAAGTGTGGGCTGCTATCCCCATGACGTTTATCAGTCGTTTGGTGCATTCAATGTACAGAAGATACCTGGCGGTAATCAACGGTAAGAAAGGTCACACGACATATTGAGTTCATCTCTTTGTATCCTGGACACTTCGTCGTCATGTGACACCATGTTTTAGGAAATAACGTTTCATAATTAGGACAGAACGGTTTCTTAATTAGCATTCTTCAATCAATGCTACGGTGGTTTGTTAATAAACTGGTTTCTATTTAGTATGTGTGCGACGTTACTTTTGTGGTTCAGTTTATACATACATGGTGGTTGTCTACTCCTTAAACAGAGTTTGACCACCTCCTGCACCTACACCTTAGCCCTTTCATGGCGTCTGATGTAGCTTTTTAAACCAGACAGTGTTTTGAAAAAACACCCACACAGATTGCACCTCTGATTTGCACTACCAATACCTGCAAGTAAGTTCTGCTCATTGTGGATCCTAACATGTCTTTTAAGACCCCCATTGGATTTGCAAACCCTCTGGCACACACCACATTCAAACGTGTGCACAGA
>NC_068981.1:84623180-84624689 GCF_001194135.2 Octopus bimaculoides
TATATATATATATATATATATATATATATATTTACACACACACATTCATTTATATACTTATAAATATATACATACATATATACTTTTATACACACACACAAATGAACATTCGTACATACATGCATGCATACATACATACATACATACATACATACATACATACATCATAATTTCCCCGCCTGTGTGAAAATACACACTACCATCAAGTCCACAGGTGTGACCAATGATAAGGACCGTTAGTGAAGCAGTCATGTGTATTGTTCCTGTTTATTCGCTTGCTTTTGCTCTTTATATTAAAGCTGAGAAAACCTGCGCTGAAGGAAAACAATTAATAAACGAATAAATAGATAAAATGTGGATAAAAACATAAATACATGAATAAATGAATATAATATTTAGCAAGTTACAGTGTTTAAGTTGCGCATAAGATGGTGGTCACCATCGGTGGAGAAGGGGTTTAGTATATACTAGTGCTGATGTAGTTTTCTACATAAGGGATAACAATGATTCTGTGGACACATGTTATTGTTATGATACAAAAGGCGCGGGCATGGCTGAATGACAAAGAAGTTCGATTCCCAATCGTGAGTTCGATCCTCCTGTTTTATCATCTAGGACAGTAGTTGTTAATCATTTTTTAACTATGGACCCTTTTACTTATTAACTTATTCTGATGGATCTCCCCACCCCCAATCCCATAGCCATTCGATGTTTAAAGACTAATTTTATAGAGACTTCTTTCAAAATTCTTATTTTGTTATTCACTCATTCACCCGTATAGTTTGAACTACGTAAAATGTTTCAGAAAGAAACCTAGCTGTTTCTTGCAATTCATACATTTTAATCAAAACTTTTCATGAATCCCTAATTTACAATTTTGCTCGCGTGGATCCCCAAAAGTTTTATATGGACACCAGGGTTCATATGGACACCAGAGTTCATATGGAACCCAGTTGAAAACCACTGATCTAGGGGAAAATACTTTCTAAATTTAGTTTCGAGTGAATCCCAAGTCTTATGGGTGAATTAGAGTAGACAGAAACCATGTGGAACTCCAACGAACAGATTGTACATGTTTGTCACGTTGTATTACATTCTGTCGCGCTAATTTCTAACTGAGAATTACATTAAGGCTAGATAAGTCGGTGTCTGAGGAATACTTAGCTATGAACAAATAATGGACAAATCATTCAGTTTAACCTAGGACTAAATGAATGCTCATCGTTGGAAGCGATGCAGATCCATTTTACTTGTGTATATAAAATACTCGTCCGCAGACCTTATTGTTCTATGAGTAGTTTTAGTTTGGGAAACAACTAGAGAACTTCTCATTGAACTTGACGGAGGACTTGCTTATTCAAATGACTCAAATATGTTAACAGACTTTAGCAACTCCAGGGCCTACAGGGGAGGTGTTCGATCTGTACATCGCTCAGGAGTCTAGAGAGGAGTAAATGAATATGTAACAGAGCCTTCTGTCTCTGTGCTGTTCTCATTGTTGTTGTTGTT
>NC_068981.1:84625055-84634311 GCF_001194135.2 Octopus bimaculoides
GAGGAGGAGGAAGAGGAGGAGATGAGATAAGAGAACATTAATGATTTCAATTTTGTCACAAAGCCTACAATTTTAGGGGCGGGGTGGGTATGTTGATTTCATGTCCCTCCCTCGTACTCAATTGGTACTTATTTTATCGACCCCGAAAAGCTAAAAAGCAAAGTCGACCTTGGTAGGATTCGAACTCATAACATAAAGAGGGACGAAACACCGCTAAGCCTTTTATCGACTCCGAAACAATAAAAAGCAAAGTTAGCTACGACGAGATTTAAACTCAGAACATAAAATCAAAAAAAAAACTGTTAAGCATATTATCCGAAACGTTAACTTTTCTGCCAGCTCGCCGTTTTTAATTGTTTGTAAATCTGTCACAAAGCAAGCAGTTTCGAGTGGAGAACAGAAGACAATTTCATCGACCCCAGTATTTGAATAATATTTATATTAACGACCATGAAAGTGCTGAAAGTAAAGGCCATACGCTATAAGTCGGAAGAAATTGCACACAACATTTCTCCTTCGGTCTTACAATTCTGTCAGTTTGTCTCATTCAACACAATTCAATAACATTATGTTATACTGATGATTTAACACAAGTGCAGTTTTTGAAGATACGGAAGCAAAAATAGTGTAAAGAGGAATCTAACTTCTAGTAGTTTCTATTTAGTAATTTATTATCTGTCGCACAGAACGAAACAGAACGAACTTTTGATGTCTTATATCTAATATGAAGTTAATATTTCCATTCCTATAATAGACTTAGAAAAATGGATTCGTAGTAGAGTTATTGTTGCTGTTTTTTGTTAAGACCCTGTAACAATCCATATCAAGTTTTAACTATAATGAAAGATTATTATTCGAGTTTTAACCACCCAATGTATTTTCAAACACAAGGTTCACATCTACATTAGGCAACATTTCTTCACGTTTTTTTTATGGGTAAGGTGGTGTTATTTTTCCAAATGGAAGGATGTAGTTTGAGTTTGAGGAAGATTTAGCTGCCATTTCAAGCACGGTAAGTGACAGTGTGGATGATGTTTCACATACTCATGTAGTAAAGTGTAAAATGAAATTGTGTGACATTCATTTTCAAAAGAATTAGTGATGCAAATGAAGCAATAAAAAATCGTGAACTTGTCTTGTGAGAAAACATTTTCGTAGGAGGTAGGAAAAGGCCAATGAAAATAGACCCAAAAGTGATGACTAGTATATTTAGCTGGGTACTTACAAGTAAGTACCAGGTTCATTTTTTGCCATGGTATAGTTTATTTTCATATCCCCAGATAAGTTTCAATCAAATATATCGATCGGTTTGATTGATGATATCTCTCGCCTCAAATGAATGGCATTGTAGAAGAAATCATCAGCAAGAGTTAGATTATAAGTTATTTAGAGAGGGTGATATAGATTCTGAAAGAGAGAAATTATGAGAAAGAGAGATACTGAGTGAAAGAGACGACAGAAATGGTGAAAGGGAAAAAAAGACAGAGAAAAGGGAAGGGAGGTAATAGTGCATCAATATATGATTAAATGATTTTCTAAATAAGCCTACGGGTTTTGAATAATATATCAAAGAATATTAGGTTTATACGATCTATATAAACGGTGGCACGTATCCGATAGTTGCACCCTAATCTTATGAGTTATGAATTACTGCATTAATCATCAGAGAGGTTCAATGCGGTTCAATAACTGGATTAAGAATTCAGTAGATAGTTTTGTGTGTTCACGTGCGGATTGTTTGGTTGGTTGGTGGCATCATTAGTTACTTCATTAGCCTTTCAATGCGATTTCTCTTTATTTGCTGCTTCATTAGTTTTGGTTAACTTGTTAGGCTTTTTTAACTGTCTTTTTTTTTCTCTCTCATTACTGGTTGATTTAGTCGGTTAATTGGTTGGGTGGTTGGTTGGGTGGCTGCTTGGTTGAATGTCGAAGTGAATAGTTTACTAGCAAGCTGATAGTTACATTTGTCAGCTCAAAGTTTCTTTACTGTCCTTCATTAGTTTTCTATTTTCTTTTATGTAAGATAATCTGTCAGAAACCTGATTAAAGTGTAAAATTTGGACTTTATTTGATAAAAGTCTGCTTGTTAATTGCTTGGATTTTTCTTGAGACATTCGTCATTTTTTTTTTATTTATTTAGATTTTAGATATTTCGATAGATAGGATAATTCGTTTTCAATATTTGTCCTTATCCGTTAGCAGTAATGAATGTGTATGTGTGTGTATGTGTGCGCATGCGCATGTGCATTCAGTGATCATTTAAAAATATATGTAATTTTTGAGCTGAAACACTTCAGGATAGCTGAAAACTAGTATCAATTAGGCTCCCTTTGAGTAAATAAATACGGTGATTTATCCAAACTGATTGTTTCATTTATATTTACATGAAAATCTAATAAATTACTTGTTTGTTTAACCAGGAGAATGTCAGACTATTTGATGATGTGTCGTTAAACTAAGTTAAGAGGGAAAATGCAGTAGACCATTAGCTGGAAAATATCTTTTATTTTAATGTTATGGTCAAGAGATGTCTTTGGCAAGGCATTAAACTGCATCTGGCAGTGAGGTTCCAGCTAAGAAGTTCATAAGTTTTGGATAGAATGGAGTTAATTCTCAGTCACCACTACTACTTGGTCCGCTCTGGTCAGTGCTGGTAGAACATGTCAAAAGTCAAATGATAGGTCAAATGGCAGATGATCTTATGGCTAGGAGTTACATGACTTGAAGATCTGGCCTCTTGACAAATGTCACACACACCCACAAATGTGTGAACATGCTGTGATTTCATGTGAATAAATTCCGCTGCTTGAAGATTAAATAAGCTCTCTGACTCAAGAGTAAGGTCGACAAAGCGTAGGAATCTACCAGAGTAATCTGTAAATAAACCACCAAAATGCAGCGGCAAACCACTGCTGCATCTTTTTCCAAAGAAAAGAAAAGAAAAAAAAGAAAAAGGTGATCTCCAAACTTCTGGCACGATGGTCCATGGTTGCCGACGCTTGTATGCATGGCATATGAAGAAAGTCAGGAGATAGTAACAGTCATTGATAAGAACAATCACTTTTGGGGCCCTTTGATACCGGTGGGATTCACACAAGTAATGTTTGGTTTCTTCTTTAGAAAAAAAATATAACTAAGTCATGGAGAGAATATTGGAGTGCTAAAGAATGACTTCACATTACAAGTCAACTGATTTTTGTGAGGTCTCAATGCAATTCAGATAGTAGGCAGCGAATTTTTGATCAATCATTTAATTTCTTAGTTTTCACGTGTCAATTAAAAGAAATTTTCGACTTCATTTTGTACATGATATCATAGTAGAGATGTTAGTTATATTTTCTACTGCATCAATCAGATATCCTACTCGTAAGACAACGATATTGAAAAATAACCCAAAGATAACCTTTACATGAAAAACATGTAGGTAAGTTTATGCAAAACAACTTGCTATGATAAGCCGATAATGATTTTTAATTATCTGAAATTAAAGCTCCAATAAGGAAGGAAATTCATCCGCGTTAGCGAAAATTTTTTTATTGCAAGGCCCAAAGGAGAAAACTTCGAAAACTTTCATTGACCTAAACGTATATTAAATCAAATCACACAAAAAGAGTGTGGTTGATCATTAATAGCTTATGTGGCAATTTCAGAGATATTTCAGTCATAGTTCAATTCCTCGGCGGAGCATAGAGAGAACTAAGCTACCTGGTCAACAGAGAGACTAAAAATGTATGGTTTGGGTTTGAAGAAAAATTATTAGGGCAATTTTAAAAAATGACATTGGAATGCATCCGAAAGGTACCTCCTGCATGTAAAGGCCTTGATGCAGTACCAGGCACTGGCTCTCATGGCTTCTGATCTTAACTGATTGGAGTGTTATCATGTACATGTTTTGCCTGGGCATAAAAAGACGGACTATAGAAAATATTCTGCCCAATACCACAGATTTGCTTGTCATTTGTTTAACCTTAACCAGCTTGGCATGTCACTTTGTGGCTGGCAATATGTGCATTTCTGATCACGAGCAGAAGTAGTGGAAGAGCATCATAGCCATGTGTTGAGAGAATTCTTTGGAGTTTGAATAATTTACCTTTGGAAATATGGGTGTTTCGTTCAATATCTTTAAATAACCCTTAATCAGGAACCATTTGAGCGGGAGTGGCTACTCGACCTGAAGAAAATTTTAACCGGGTCCCACCTGCAAGGTCATGCGCTGTTTATCTTGATATAAGATCATTATATCACGCACATATGGTTGTGATGCATGTGCTTGGTGTGCCCTTATCAGACAGGTAGTCATGATGGGTATACTGGGCTTCGTATATTTTACCCCAGTATCACTTTGATGGCATGCACTGCTCTTTCACTCAATAATAATGATAATAATAATAAGCGCAAGATCAGAGCTTACCTACCAGAAACTACCTTGCAAACGTCCTTAAAGATGGATCTGACCCCTCGTGCAGAATTTGCGGAAAATTCACAGAGACAGTTGATCGTGTTGTTTCTGGCTGCCCAGTCCTCGCTGAAAAGGAGTACCTCATCAGACATGACAGAGTAGAGCAGTACATCTACTGGAATGCTTGTAAATACTACAAAATTAAATCCCATGATAAGTAGTACAGGCACCATCTAGAGGATGTAGTAAATGGTGAAGGTGTCACCACCTTTTGGAACTTCCTAATACAAACAGATAGAAAAATTGACTCCAATCGACCAGACATTGTGATCAAGGACTACAACAGAGGATTGACTCCAATCGACCAGACATTGTGATCAAGGACCCCAACAGTCTGTTTATAGATATGTCTGTCCCATAAGATCAAAATGTCTCAAGAAAGGAATACGAAAAGCTTTCTCACTATAAAGATCTGCAAATTGAAATCACAAAAATGTGAAAGCTTAGTACTACGATAATACCAGTGGTAACTGGTGCGTTTGGAATGATAAAGAAGGGAGCAGAGAAGTATATTAAGCAACTCCCTGGTAACGCCAATCTCTCTGAACAACAAAAGATAACCTTGATGAGTACAGCCCATATACTACCGAAAGCACTCTCCATCTAAAATGGATAATTGTTGTGAAAATTTTAGCATGCATAGCAAAAGAAAAGTGCCTTTGCTACTCTTGGCCTCCGGAGGATGGCCGGTACTAAGGTAGCTGAAATAAAGTTATAATGAATGGAAACTCATTTTATCGCCCCTGAAATGATGAAAAATAAAGTCTACCTCGGTGGAATGTGAACTCAAAGCGCAAAGATGGACGAACGCTATTAAGCATTTTATCTTAAGACTATAAGTTGTGATTAAACTCTCAAGCTACTAACTCAGCAATGAATGATTTTCGTTAATGCACGTCTGTACTAGTCAGCATATACGTTATTGTTAATTCATGTTAATACTAGTCAACATCTCACGTCTGGCTCTCCTTTTAAGCTACCTTTTGATTATATAGCTTTTATCTTCCCATAAGCTAAGACAACACAATAGGTAACGAGCTGTAATCAATTCAGACTGTATTCAATGAAACGCTTGTAGTTTCCCATTGATTGTCGTATTACAATTCTGTTCTGTATGAAGTATATAGCAAACTCGATTTTGTAGCTTGTTGAGGATGTTTTTATCTCTGGATATTCATGATTAAAAACCAATATCCATAGATTTTTTAGGTCAACAGAATGTCAATTGAAGGGCTCTTGGTTCATATCATGTACCCGGTAATTCTCTTAGATGAGAGATTTTATCAATCACCTGATTTAACAGCTCCACCATTAGGTCCTTCTCATTCTTAGGATTGGGTCTCTGATCTAAGGATAACATCCTACTTTTCTCCAAGCTATATCAGGGTCCCAGAGAAAAGTTCACTAGTGTTACCTTTCTACTTTCAATTAAGTCGAGTAAAAATATTTTTAAAAGTCCCTGCCCATGGCTAAAACACTTCACTTTTAATTCATGTAGGTCAGCCTAAATATATACCGACGAGTTTACAACTTAATAGTCAATAAGATTACAGAAGGACTGCTCAGTGAAATGTTACTCTACAGTGCTCATTTTTAAATTGCATTGGAGTTTGAGAAGGCAAATGATGAAATGAATAAAGTTTAAGTTTTCACCTGGGCCCTTTATGACTTGTAAGACGTTTCTTGATATTAATGAAGCAATATGATATACCAGCAGAACATCCTATTAAATTAAATGGTTTCTACTTTAAGTTCAATGCCAGAAATTATGAGGTAGAGGAAGTAGTCGATCCTATCTACCCCAGAACTTGATTTGAACTTTAATTTAGTCGGCTGCAGAAAGATGAAAGGGCAAGTTGAACAACTATAGGGGTACGTTCAGCATATTATTACAACTTAGCGCAAGATCTTATATAATATTGTTGGTTCAAATGTTTGCCCCAGTGCTCAAGTGGGATCAGAAGGACGAAAGGGAAAGTCGACCTCAGAGGCATTTCAACTCAGAAACTAATACAGGAAAATGTCGCTAAACATTTTGTCTGGCGAGATAACAATTCTGCGCGTTCACATAAGTAATATATAATAAATAGGGAAATAAATTTTTAAAAAGGATCATTAAAATGAGTATATTCTTGCAATTAATAGACGAAACTTTACTTTAGGACTGTTTAAAATTTAAATATAATAGTACATACACGATGGATAAATAGAAAAGTTCACCTAAACCAAAACTTGGAAAATAAAGGTGCTGCTGATTGAAGTCGGATTTTGTCTGTATTGACAACTGGTTAAAGCAACAAATAGGTTTTATATCTCTTCAGCGAAGCATATTTAACATATTAAATGATTAGTATCATCAGTAAATCGAAGTGTTCGTCAGCTCATTCTGTTCTTTCACACATCATACTCTACATGTGATTATATACATTACATTCGTTTCAGTTCATTTCGAACATAATCTTTATCTTTTATCTTCTACCCGTTTCAGTCATTGAACTGCGCCATTCAAGGGTACCGCCTTGGAGAGTGTAGTCGCTCAAACCGTCCCTAATACTTATATTTTAAGTCGGGTACTTTTTCTATCGGTCTCTTTGTCGAACTCTTAAGTTATGGAGTACGTAAGCAAACATAGAAAAACGCCACACATACTGGAGGGTCAACCTTTAAAACGAGCAAGTGTCTCCGCTGTGCCGCATCTGTAATAGGGTGGATGAAACCATTACCCGTATCACAAACGAATGCCCTAGACTTACACAAAACCACTACAAGTTATGGCAAAATGATCAGGTAGCGAAAGCGCTACATTAGAAACTCGGCGAAAATTGGGGGCTAAAGTGAGGCAAGACGTGATATGAGCACAAACCACAGAGTGTGGCGGAGTTGGAGACTAGCAAAACCTCTTGGATTTTCCAATCCAAACAGTTCAGGTGCTATAGCATAACAGACCAGACCTAGTGGTGGTTCACAAGATGCATCGCACGTGTTATATAGTTGATGTTGCATACTCCTTTGAACCACGAATATTCAAGAAGGAAGGCGAAAAAATAGATAAATAAAACCCTCATAAGTACGAAATAGCCCGGCAATGGAAAATGAAGAAGGTGAAGATAGTGCCAATTAATGTTGGGTCCTTGGGAACAGTATCAGAAGGCATCAAGAGGAATATCAAGGAAATTGAGATCCCAGTAGAACTGTAGCAAAAGTTTTGCCTCTCTGGCACGGCCAGAATAGTCAGGGATGTATTAAAATAAAAAAAATAAATGCGCCCTTTTAAAGCCTAGCCAGGCTCATGGGCCCGGTTTCTCGGTTTCAATGGCGTATGTGTTCCCCAGGTGGATGGGACGCCAGTCCATCGCAGCGTTACTCATTTTTGCCAGCTGAGTGGACTGGAGCAACGTGAAATGAAGTGTTTTGCTCAAGAACACAACGCATCGCCCGGTCCAGGAATCGAAACCACGGACGAAATACTGCTACGCATTTTGTCCGGCGTGCTAACGATTCTGTCAGCTCGCTACCTTAATAATTATATAATAATAATAATAATAATAATAATTCTTTCTACTTTAGACACAAGGCCTGAATTTTTGTGGGGAGGTCAATCGCATCGACGCCAGTACTCAACTGTTACTTAATTTATTAACCCCGAAAGGTAAAGTCGATCTCGGCGGAATTTGAACTCAGAATATAGCAGCAGACGGTGTTTCGTTCAATATCCTTTAAACAACCTTTATTCATGGACCTTTTGAGCGGAATGGGCTACGCGCCTTACGAAAATTCTAACAGGGCCCCACCTGCAAGGTCATGAACTGTTTATCTTGATATAGATCAATATGTCGCGCGCATATGGTTGTGATGTATGTGCCTGGTGTACTCTTATCAGACGAGTAGTCATGATGGATATAATAATAATAATAATAATAATAATAATAATAATAATAATAATAATAATAATAATAATAATAATAATTCTTTCTAGTGTAAGCACAAGGTATGCAATTTTACAGTCCATTGGCTGTTTAAGAAGTGTGTTTGTAAGAAGTGTGTGTTCAAAGTCTGGCAGTGTGGTAAGAAGTTTCTTTCACAACCATATGGTTCTGGGAAAAATCCTACAAGTTTTTTCTACTATGGACTATGGACCAAAGTCTTTTGTGAGTGGTAGACGGAAACTGAAAGAATCTCCTCATATATGTGTTTGTGTGCATGCACGCGTGTGTGTTTGTGTGTGTATGTGTGTGCATGCGCACGTGTGTGTTTGTGTGTGTCTGTGTTTGTCCTACACCACAGCTTGACAATTGGTATTGGTGTGTCTATGTCCCCGTAACATGGCGATTCTGCAAAACGAATGCGATATAAGTACCAGATCAAAATTCTTGAAGGCAGTGCTCCAGCATTGCCGCAGTCTAATGACTGAAATCGATAAAAGAAGAAGGATATATGTATAGATATACTCTTTACTCTTTACTCTTTTACTTGTTTCAGTCATTTGACTGTGGCCATGCTGGAGCACCGCCTTTAGTCGAGCAAATCGAGACCAGGACTTATTCTTTGAAAGCTTAGTACTTATTCTATCGATCACTTTTGCCGAACCGCTAATGTTACGGGGACGTAAACACACCAGCATCGGTTGTCACACAGACTTATACACACACATACATATATATATATATATATACATACATACGACGGGCTTCTTTCAGTTTCCGTCTACCAAATCCACTCACAAGGCTTTGATCGGCCCGAGGCTATAGTAGAAGACACTTGCCCAAGATGCCACGCAATGGGACTGAACCCGGAACC
>NC_068981.1:84634321-84637434 GCF_001194135.2 Octopus bimaculoides
TGTGTGTGTGTGTGTGTGTGTGTGTGTGTGTGTGTGTGTGTGTGTGTGTGTGTGTGTGGTAAGTAGCTTGCTTACAAACCTCATGGTTCCGGATTCAGTCCCACTGCGTATATATAGGTAGGTATGTATGTATACATGTGTGTATGTATGCATGCATGCATGCATGCATACATACATATATACATACATGTATACATACATGTATTTACACATAAATATATACAGTATATGAAAACACAGTCCGTACTCAAAATTTCCTTTTCGATCTTTGGGTAAAAGTAGAAGCAAAAATAGAGGTCATTTGCCCACCCTGCTACGGTGTAGACGCGAAATCAGAACCACGGGGATATGAAGCGAACTTCTAAACGATGGAAGCCATCAGTTACGTTATTAACAATAAATACAGTAATACCGCGTGTTATATTAATAGAACATAGGCGGACGTATGACTGAATTAAACTTCGAACCCGCGACTATAAACCATTGAATTAGTCATCTAACCAATCTTATTAAGTACGCTACCGCAGAAACACCTGGTTTAACTTTGTGGTTTTATATTGATTTCCGCATTCAGACTTACGGCACAGAATAGCCGTGAGAATTATGCATAAACCAGCAATACAGTGGACGACATTTTATTCCCAATGAACGTTATATAATAGTCTTATTTTCAAGTATCAGAGACTTAAATATCGTGGGATAATAGTAGTGTTTCACATAGGTCATCTGACAATGCAATATCCGTTTACAAGTACAGTAGAGAGATCTTGCTTTCCATCTAAAAATTTTAAATATGTTCTTGACAGTAACGATTCACCTTACGATATTTTAGCTCCTCTTTAGAAGATCGATGATTTGAGTGAAATTTCAGCTATTTTGCCAAACTAATTTCGTGAAGACTATAGATTTAAGACTACTGTGATATAAAATATCAAAGATGAATTATTATCCATATCAGTATAGACAAGAGATTATGCATGAGTATTTATACGCATGCTTATATATGCGTGTATGACTGCGCGCGCGTGTATGTGTGTGTTTGCGTGTGTGTGTGTGGATATTCATTCGTAAAATATACACCACATGTGTGTAAATGTGTGTGTGTGTGTGTGTGTGTGTAAACGCATTATTTTCAGCATGCTCTCTCGCATATACATGCATTTATACACACAAATGCATATACATATGTATAAATATATACATGAATGTGCGTATGTGTACGTTTATGCATGTATGTATATATAGATACATATTATTGTCCGTATGCATGTATACATACGTGTGTATGTATGTCATTATTCAGTTTATTTCAAGATTTCTTGCCAATAGAGAAAGAACTGGTTTCTAACCTAGATGCAAGGCTCTTTCATTAGGATTTCAACATCAACAACAGGGTATTTTTTTTTTTTTTGTATGTATGTATGTATGTATGTAAGTAGGATCTGAAGTCTTCGAATTAGCTTTCTCCTTTCTGGTTTTGAGAAGCCTAATTTCTCAAGATTGGTATTTAGGCAGTATATTACATAAGCCAATAATTACAGGTATAAACCTGAACTTGTAATGTGGATGGAGTAACTGCAGATTTCTCAATAGTTCATCATAGGTGTTCTCTTTTTTCACTGATCTTCAGCTTTATGCTAACATCTGCTGGGCAGCTAATTTCCGCAACTGCTCACAGTTTCTCTTTATCCCAAATCATTATATCATGTATGTATGCATGTATGTATGTATGTATGTATGTATGTATGTATGCATGTGTGTGTATTGCCGGTGTATATACATGTGTCTGTGAACAAGTGTGTACAAAAATCCGCATATATGCCCACGTTTGTGTGCGTATGTGTGTTTCAGTGTATATGTATGAAGCAGATTTTCTTTCAAGCATGGTACATTGAAAGCACCACTCTCTTCGAACTTCATCTCGTTTATCAGTGGCTTTTTGTATTACCTTAATAGTCCTCAGTGTTTTTAGCTCTGGGCAATAACATTTCTAAATCCAGTAACGTTATCACCGTCATCTGAATGAATTGTTGATTATGGTGCTCGTTACCGATTTTGTACCAGGAGGCAACAGGTATTTGGAACGATGGTATAACTACGAACGTCCATGGAAGCTGAGTCACATTCCGTTTTCTTTACGTCACCATAAATAACTAGATTGCTTGGTGGTGTTTCTTTGTTTCTAGTGTTTTTTCTGCGCGAAGTTTCGAAAGGAGTGTAAAGGATAGCCGCAACGGAATTGATATTGATATGTAGGCATTGCAGATGTAGTTTGATAAATATGCATGTGTATGCAATATTGCACTTAAAACATTACAAGTTAAGCGGCACAGTCGAAGGTTGAAGTTGCATCTTTTATAGATTCTATACCATCTTTCTCTCGTAAGTTAAGCTAGAATTATGGCATGATTCTTCTTCAAATCGGTTGGTCATCTCCATGATGCATTTGCCTTCCAGCGAAATTTATTATAAACAATAAGGAGATAAGCTCTGACATTTAATAATGATATGTGTGTGTGTTGTGTGCATTAAGTGTGTGCATAATTAATCATCAGTTATGTTCCAAGTTCACAACCGACGCTGGAGCTAGGGATCCGTATTAGGCTTCCGAGTTAGCAGCTATATATCATATTAGAGGGAAAAGGACAACAAAAACCAAGGTAGGACAAGTATCTCAAGTCATTTAGAATATTTAATTAGTGTAAGGTTAATTTGAAGACTTACAGCTGTTTTTTGGATATCCCAAGTGAGAGGCTAGCATGTCCGTACACTGAGTATTCCGTCATCAGAGACAAGGTGAGTATGTATGAAAGATCTAGACAGGGAAATTCACAGTTTGTAAGGAATAAAATAGTAGATAGAAGAATAAAGAGTAAAACAGTAGATAGAATACAGACAGATGATTAAAGACAGGAGTATAAAGTTCACAACTCATACATATACACACACACACACATATATATATGCATGCATATACCCAGCGATAGCACGAGTAATTGATACCGATAGTAAATCCGGATACTACGGATACTATTATCCCTTAGACGGTTATTGCAACCGCTAACTTTGCTTGCCTTATGTATATATATATATATATATATATATATATATAT
>NC_068981.1:84637545-84638656 GCF_001194135.2 Octopus bimaculoides
TATATACATAAACACATATAAATATATTATGTGTATGTATAATCATGCCAGAATGTCCCCGTGAGTACTAGGATGATAGCCATAGGGCTTTCAAATGCAATCTTCTTACAGTGGTATGCTCGGTAAATTTGCTGTTTTGCTGTAAGCGTTTATTGGTCATGTCTATTGGAAAAACAATATGAACGAGAGAATTCCAGAGGATTATAGTCGAAAATAGAAGGGCTTGACAAAATGTCTACTTTGGCATTCCTGAAATACGATTCAGCAGTGACAATGAGAATAGGAGAGGATAAGGTTTTGTTTAAATTTTATTATGTTCGATGCGTGTATCAAGTCTTCATTTTGTGAAACAGTTTCAATTTCAACTCTAAGACCAAGTTTAGCTTAATCTTGTTTTGCTTGCTATCTGTTCGGTATTTATTAATTAAAAGAAATTGATTCTGGCATAAAGAGAGTGAAAAAGATAGCCTATGATTCACTTTTAGGATTTACTGGACAGTGTTCGTTTCTTTTAGGTTTAACACTCATTTTAGTATTCTAAATCCCAAGTCTCGATAATTCCTAGCCCCTGGACATCTGTATGTTTATAGAGCCTGGTGTCAAGATTAAGCACAATAACGCTCAAGTACACATGCGCGCACACGTATATACACACGCGCACGCGCAAACACTCGCACATAAACACATACATACACGCGCGCATACATTTATACACACATATACATAAAAAGCAAATACGTATCCATATTTATATATATATCCACATATATATATACAAACCGGTGTTTCTTTTCATTTTATGCATAAATGTGCATTTGTACATAAACAAATACATAAATACAATATACATGTTTGTATGTAAATATCCACATTCACTTCACAATAAAACACACACACACACACACATACACAACACACACACATACACAACACACACACATACACTCACAAATATTTTGTGAGAGATACTGAGAAAACGAGGGAGAAAATTACATATACATATGCATATGTGTGTGTTAGATATACATACATACATATACACACACACACACACACACACACACACATATATATATATACATATATACATATATATATATATATATTTATA
>NC_068981.1:84638863-84646441 GCF_001194135.2 Octopus bimaculoides
ATATATATATATATATATATATAATACATATAATACTGTATATACAAATATAAAGACAGGGAGAAATATAGACTGATAAGTGTGCGTGTTTGTGTATGTGTGTGTGCGTGTGTGCGTGTTTGTGTATGTGTGTGTGCGTGTGTGCGTGTGTGTGTGAGAGAGAGCCTGCGTGTATTTGTGTGTGCATGTGTGTGTTCATAACTCTATAAACTCTGCTTACAATTGCAGGACGGAAGGAGCTTCACAGAGACAACAATAAACGTAGTCCGTACATTCGAATGACCTATTGTACAATCAACTAGCCAACCATCATCCAATAACTCCCAATCTTCAGATAATATCATTATTCGAATCAGTTTTCTCCATCTAACTTCCTCAATATATTGTAAAGATTTGTCTACTAACCAGAGGCTATAGCTAAACAATAGTTCACATTTAACCGATAATTGTAAAATATCGGTGTTCACTTCATATGCTTGTTTCGCTTATTTAGATGCGTTTCGGCAATATTTCGTTATGCGTTTGTCTGTCTTGGTTCAAATTTTAAAATCCTCACGACTGACTATATATTAAGGAGTTGAGAGATAAAGGAAAAGTGTGCGAGCGACAGAGAGAAAGGATTAAAAGGAGAGAAAGGAGAGAAGAGCATTCAGGAGAGTTGGTTTGGTATTTCTCTCTGCAAGTATGTTGAAGACCAGCCTACGTTTGCAAACTTACAGCATTTACTCAACTCAACAATCAATCTTGTATGGAAATCAGTTCACATCCACTTATTGGTCAATTTGAATTGATTCTTTTAGCACATTTTCGACCTACACATACATACATAAATGCATACATACATACATACATACATACATACATACATACATACATACATACAAACATACATACATGCGTGCATACATACATACATACATACATACATACATTCATACATACATACATACATACATTCATACATACATACATACATACATACATACATACATACATACATACATACAAGTTCAGGTTTATACCTGTAATCATTGGGGATCTGGGATATGTAACACACTGCCTGAATACCAATCTTGAGAAATTAGGCTTCTCAAAACCAGAAAGGAGGAAGCTTATTCGAAGACTACTGATCCAATCCATCACTGGAACTGTCAAAATATGTCAAATTTTCCAGAAGTTTATCATTTACATATATATGAGCATGTCTAGATATGCAACTATATGCATGAGAATACGTACATAAAACAAAACATGCAAATCTGCACGTATACATACATACATACATACATACATACATACCCTACTGTTGATGTTGAAATTCCAATGAAGAGCCTTGGATCTAGGTTAGAAACAGGCTCTTTCTCTATTGGCGAGAAATCTTGAGATAAAACTGAACAATGACATACCTACATGCGTACGTACATACGTTGTATTACCAACAAACAAGATGCGGACAAATATCCGTCAAATGTAAATGATATAAATAAAGATATTCACTGTTAGAATATGTCTGATCGTGAATCTGAACTGGAGCTAAGCAACAAACAATGACCAACGACTTACTTAACCCGCAATAAAACATGCTCTAAAAATTTGAGTTAGTGTTAAGATATTATTATTGTGAGCATGAGAAATCTAATGATAAATACTTCTGCAGTCAAGAGATTAAAACGTTATCTCAATAGTTACTGTCATTTTGAGGATCTCGCAAGTATGAGGAACAACTTAAAACACATTTCTGTCACATTAGACCACGTTAGCTAAACATTGTCTTTCTTTATTATAACGAACGAAATTACTAATGAGGCAGGAACGAAACGTTGACGTCTTTAGAAATTGAAATTGGTTTGTACAATTGCGATAACAAAAAGGAAGAGTGTAAAAAAATAACGAAAGGTAACGGTAACCTCAGAAATTCATTAAAAATGTTCTTATGTACTTTATTTACAATTGACGGATATTTGTCCTCATCTTGTTTGTTGTTAACACAACGTTTCGGCTGATACACCCTTCAGCTTTCATCAGATGTCTTGGGGAAATTTGGAACCTGATGAAGGCTGGAAGGTATATCAGTCGAAACGTTGTGTCAACAACAAACAAGATGAGGACAAATATCCGTCAATTGTAAATAATGTAAATAATGTACATAATTCCTCATCACTTAAATATAGAACCGTAAAAATGTTTGTTTTCAAGAAATTGAAGAAGGGTATAGTAAATTTGAAAAAGAGATAGAGTATACTGAGTATCCATTATTAGTTTCTAAACGAAAAGTAGGAAAATGTGAATAGAAAAAGAAAGCATTTTCAAAATGCGAGACAAAAGACAAAATATAAACCTTACACAATGAGTGTTAAATAGCGAGTACATGTTTATTATTAGAGAGCATTTAAGCAATACAAGCATTTTAAAGTTAAAAGATTTTCAAATAAATGAAAAAGCATCTTTCTATTGAAAAATAAATTTTAAAAGCCATTGTAAATTCTCTTGTACGAGTATTTGATTTTTTGACGCACTTCAATAATTCTTTTAAAGAATTTCCTGCCATTATTTTGTTTGACAAATTTCAGATTTTTCTCTGGTTGCAATTTTTGAATTTTTAAGCATATGCACTTGGCTAACTTGTTCCACAGACAAACAGATTCTATTCAAAATATAAGAGAATCGTAGCCGTGCATCATAGAGCATTAGCCCGAGATATCTTTCCATTTATTTATATTCTATTATGTTGTGTTTATCGAAACAAATGACAGCATCTCGATTCTCTGGAATAACCACACGGTTGATATATCCCTGATCAAAAAAGTTAGAGCTCCTTCATTATTGTTTGAAGCAATCCAGTTATCGACACGTTTGTCCCCGTGACTATGTAATGTATCTTCTTTGGATATTGGTTCAAAATTCTGCATCATTTCTTCCTTATCTGCTTTACACAAACAAAACATTAAGATCCTCTTCAAATCATATTATTATGAATGCCCATGCTCTAACATATGAAGAAAAAACGTGGCCTTGAGTGTAAAATAGCATCGAAAGTTAAGATACAAGCATCACTTTTTCATAAAATTATTTCTATATTGTTGCCATATTTGGGAAGAATCATGATTAATAAAACTTGTAAATATATTTACCAGTAGTTGTTTGTCTTAGAATAGATTTAATTTCTCTTTCTCATTATTCCAAAGAATTTGATGTCTATTTGTGTCCCCCCAAAATATTTTTAGTTGCCTCAATCTGAAATCCTCTTAATGATACCAAAATAAATTCGAACTGTAGTGAACTAATGTAAATCATTTTCTTTTAATGTCTTTATCTAGCCATGCATTTTGTGGATCTTGCAAGACAAGTGGCAAATGCATTACTTTCAACAAATCCTAAAGGTGATAGAACTTACTAGCTAGTAAAATTATTATTTGTGTTAACCAGAAACATTTGTTTTGGCAAAAGAAAATACTGTCAATTGTTCTTTATGTCTAAAATCACGAATATATGATTCGTTAATAGTTGTCAGTCTTCTTTTTCTTTGAAATCTTTAGCTTTAATTAAAATCACAGTTTTGTTTACATATCGAAATCCTGCAGTTTCTCTCTTCTACATGTTGGAATAAGTGAAAACTCAGTAACAAACACTATTGAGTTCTCTCCCCATTTAACAGGTGTTGCTTTTCGTCCTGCAGGGAGTCCAGTGAAAACCACCATCCTTACCAATCATGTTTAGTAGAGTTGCCAGTTTTATCGCCGACGGCCCGACCATGCGACAGGTTGTACTGGGTTATATGCAACCAGTAGCACTAAGAATGAGCTGGCATGCATATTTTCACATACACACACACACACAAACACACACATACATACATACATACATACATACATACATACATACATACATACATACATACATACATAATGGACCTGATATAATGATTTGGGATAGAAAAGAGAAACTGTGTACAGTTGTGGAAAACGGTTGCCCTGCTTATGTTAATATAAAGCTGAAGATTAGTGAAAAAGAGAGTACCTACGCTGAACTAGGTTTATACGTGTAATTATTGGAGCACTGGGATATGTAACACACTGACTAAATACCAATCTTGCGAAATTAGGCTTCTCAAAACCAGAAAGGAGAAAGCTGATTCGAAGACTACAAATCCAATCCATCGCTAGAACTGAAATCTGTAAGACTGTCCAGACGTTTATCATTTAAATATATATGAGCATGTCTAGATATGCAAGTATATGCATGAGAAGACATACATAAAGCAAAACATACAAATCTGCACATATACATACATACAAAAATACCTTGTTTCATGTGTCAATGAAGGAGCCTTGGAACTAGGTTAGAAAGCGACTCTTTTTCTATTGGCACGAAACCTTGAAATAAAACTGAATAATGACATCCATACATACAAACATATATGTGTGTATCTTTAAGTACATACATTCATATATATATATATATATATATATATATATACATACATATATATACGTACATACATGTGTATATATATGTGTGGCTATCGGACGCTGACGAAGGGAAATAACCCTGAAACCCGGGTCATTTCTCAAAATACAATGTTTATATACCAAAAAGATTTTATAACATTTTTATAACATTTTTCTGACATAATTTAAATATATACTTTAACCATATAACACAAGCCTTCTGTAGTTTTTTCACTCTTATTATCTTTTATATATATATATATATATATATATATATATATATACTGTGCATTTACACACACATGCATACACACATATCTCAATATATTCATCATTAGATGACAACTACTAACTAAGTGATTCCACCAACAGATTTGAGTATACAAAAATTATAACATTATAGCGTAAACAAAATTAATAACGAAATCTATAACTTGCAGTAATGAAAAGAATCGATTTCTTAACAGGATGTTAATAGTGAAGCGAAAGAATTATTTCTATATTTTACAACTATTTATTTACCAACATCATAATATTGATACAATGTCCATAAAAACAGTACACCTTGTTCAGAAAGAACAATCCCGAATATTATTTGATTGGATACAAATAGCCAACATTGATTTTTGTTGCTACGTTTCGTATATGAGACGTCAGATGTAAACAAACAACGAGATTGAAGATGAAAAATGAGTAATGTAAGTATATACCATATTTCGGGGACTTTTGCCCGTTCATCAGCACCCACTTAATCCATTAAACATCCTCAAACACATCGCTTAAATAGTCTCTATATATAGCGGTGTATAGTCACTGGATATACCAGTTTACATATTAAACGCATGCCTGGAAGCTGGTACATAAATACTAATGACTTGTAGGTACGTGGTATTTCGTTATGCAACCATAATATACTTTAAAGTATATTAAACGTTTTTGTAAGAAAATACTGCGTTCTACTTGACAGTATGAGTATTCAATTAAGCTATGGACTATATTGCTTAGTGTGTTCAGGTGAACAGAAAATTCAGTGAGTTAGTTGAACTCTGTGAGAGCAATGGATGGGAGGCAATATATCTTCCCGTAGAGATAGGTGTTGGAGGGTTTGTTGGAACTAGGGCTCACTTGATGCTCGGGAATTTTGGACCTAGTTGCGAAGGAGACAAAAGATGTTGCCAGAAAATCATCTGAAGCTGCTAAAACAGCAAATCATTCCAACTAGCTCAAGAGATAGGGCGAACGGTGCTGTAAGAACGAGCATTGAGGATGGTAGAAATATCTGTCCCAGTGTTGCAATATTTGACTCAACTAAGTTCTTGCTTTTGTGAGGGGCTTTTGTCACCTACTTCGGTGGACAGCTCCGGCAGTTCTGGTTTTGTGGTGGAAAGGGCCGAAACACTGAGCTGCTTCGCCGCTTGATGAGACATCGATTTCTGCATTCGGAGATACACAAGTGTTTGCCCTCAAAATATAACTTGCAAACATCAATAGAATCAATTTCTTAACAGGATGTCACTACTAAAGTGAAAGAAATTTTTTTATCGAACAATTACGTATTTAACGACATTGTAATGTCGATACAAAGTCCATAAAATGAGCACATCTTGTTTAGAAAGAACAATCTCGAATAATAGTTTCCTTAGCAGTAAGTTTATTCGATTAAGCTGTAAACGATATTGCTTAGTATGTTATTGTCGGGTTTGTTTTCCAGCTCTTCATTAAATATCGAAGTGAAATCAATTCTACCTCATGTCTGAACAAGTCAACTGTTCTTTACTTGTTTTTCATTATCACTTATTTAGATAATACTACTGTTGTTTAGCGTCCTTGATTGGAATAAAAATAATGCGGCTGTGGATAGAAGTTTTGTTTTGTCTCGTTTTTGTTAGCGTTGGTTTTCTTCCTTTTCATTGTTGATTGACGGTTTCTCTACACAAAACGCATGAACATGAATTATATCTTATATATTATATTAGAAATAAAGTCTTTAATTATTTATCTGTGAACTGGAATAGTCAATCCTAGAAGTGAATCTATATTTCTGCATCCTTGTCGGCGGGAGAGAAATAATTTAAATTTAATGCCTTCGAGTTAAAAAGATAAACAATAGAACAAAAGCTCAGAAGTACTTATGAATATCTGCATGCACATGGGAGGTTGTGCACATGGGAGGCGTGTCCATACGCATGTGTGTGTTTGTTAGTGTTAGTGTGTTTGTTTTTTTTTGCACGTTTGTGTATCTATAAAGATAAGGTTGATTTAAATATTCAAAATAGAGCCCAGGAGGAAAATAACACCATCCATACTTATGTTTTATTTATATAACACATTCTCTTTCTATTAAATACGCCAACACATTTATACCTACATATGTACACACATACACGCATACACACACACACATACATACATACATACATACACACATACATACATACATACATACATACATTCTATCAGCCTTTTCACGCTCATTCGTTCATTCCACTCTTCGTTCTTTCGTTCCCTCTCTCTCACATTTCCCTGCCTTCTCTTCTTGATCACTTTCCCTCTTCTTTTCACTTCACTGCGTCCCTGTCATTTTTTCTCGACCCTCTTTAATTCTTCTGTCCCTCTGCCTCTACCTCTTTCTCTTCTCTCCTCACGTGATCGGTGTTCGGCCAAGCCTGATCTTTCTTGGTTCCTCCCTGTGCCTGTGAAACCTTCTATCTCTGCCGTAAGGCGTTATTTCCACACACGCCAGCTTAATTTAATTTGTTCTTAATCGAAAGACACCTGTTGTTATGTCCTGTTATTTGTATTTGTGTAGCATTCTCCGTTTTTTTTTTCCGTCCTTATTTTCGTATACATTCACTGCTTTCTTCCAAGGAATCTAATGCTCTTAGCTTAGTTTTTCCTTGGAGCTAACTAGATTGGAGCAATCTCGAGTATAACCAGCCGAAATTGCAAAGATAATCTGGAACTCGATTGAGAAAAGAAAACTCCGAATGACTCGTCCTTGTTTTCTTTGTATCGTTTATCTGAATGTTTTGATGTCCCTTTTTTGTATCACCTGCCTGGACGTTTTGCGTTCTTGTCCCATTTTGTATTTTTTGTATTTATATATATATATATATATATATATATATAT
>NC_068981.1:84646912-84653608 GCF_001194135.2 Octopus bimaculoides
TGTGTGTGTGTGTGTGTGTGTGTATGTGTCTTTGTGTCTCTGTTTCTCCCCATCATTGCTTGACAACCGGTGTTGGGGTGTTTGCGTCCCCATACCTTAGCGGTTTAGCAAAGAAGCTGATAGAATAAGGACTAGTCTTGTAAATAAGTCTTTCAGTCCAATTATTCGAGAAAAACACTTCAAGGTGGTACTCCAGCGTCGCCACAGTTAAATGATTGAAACATGTAAAAGAATAAAGGAATATATATCTACTTTCATCTCTTACAGAGATTTTCTAACAAACAAAATATAGCGTACACACATAAAACCATATTATTCTCACATACATGCTTTCATAGATACACGCTTTCATAGATATATGCACCATGCGCGCACGCACGTGTATATACCCCTTCATGCACACATACACGCCCATAACACGTACACACCATACATCGTGGCACACGCTTCCCGCATGCATACACAACATGCACACACGCCGCATGCATTTCTGTTCACACACACTCATACACACATACATGTTCACTCCCAAAAAAACTACACCCCAGCGCTTATACAAGAAAATACACAACCACACCCAATTCACACATATACATAATAATATAAATCTTACCCGCATAACTATTTCTACCAATTCATAAGACTGAACTCCAGATCAAATACTTTTCCCTGCTTCTCTAACTTCCTTTTACTCATTTTTTTCTTTCTCCTTTTTGTCTTCAAACACTTTCTCTTTCTTACTCACCTTCTCTCTCCCTTTCTTCCTCTCTCGCTCTCTCGCTCACTCTCTCTCTCTCGCTCACTCTCTCTCTCTCTATCTATCTCTATCTCTCTCTCTTTCTCTCTCTCTCTCTCTCTCTCTCTCTCTCTCTCTCTCTCTCTCTCTCTCTCTCTCTCTCTCTCTCTCTCTCTTACTCTCTCACCCTTCTGTTTCTCTTCTTTTCTATGTTTCTTTCATTTGAAGGACAAACGTGCGAAATGCTGCACATTTTGTTCGAATATATGTGTGTGTGTGATTGGGTGTATTTGCGTGTGTGTGTGTGTACAGCTATGTATATGTACATATGTATATGCATATATTATCATTAATAAATTAATAATTAATAAATCATAGGGCAGCAAAAAAATTTTTTTAATTTAATTTACCACCAGTGGTCCAGCGAGAATAAAAATTAGTCAATAGACTATATATATATTATTCATTTAAAATACAGAGATGCCTTGTGCTTACATGCTTAATTTTTCAAAATTTACCGCGCATGTGCGGTTTAACTTATCGGCAGTAAATATAAAACAAATGCCGATTTTCTTTCAGAAATTAGCCAAAAATATACTATTATTAATAAATCATAGGGCAGCAAAAAAATTTTAGAAATTTAATTTACCACCAGTGGTCGAGCGAGAATAAAAATTAGCCAATAGACTATATATATATTATTCATTTAAAATACAGAGATGCCTATAATAGGACATCTAACCCGCTAGAAAGAGCAGCAAAAAACTCTATATCACAAAAATAGGGATAATTTCGAATGAGAATGAAAAATAAAAACTTTTACCAGTCTATACTCTGTACCATGGTTTCAAGTTATTTAGCAAGATAAAAATATATCTTGCTCGGAAACTATCTTCAGCAGAGTACCGAGACAAGCGTGTAAACACGACTTGTGCTTCATCCAATTCCCGTTTACCAAATCCACTCACAAAGCTTTGGTTGGCCTGAGTCTATAGTAGAAGACACTTGCCCAAGTTGCCACGCAGTGGGACTGAGCGAAGAACCATGTGATTAGGAAGCAAGCTTATAACAACACAGCCACGTCTGCGCGTATGTATGCAAGATAATTGAATCAGCATAAGATTCTATATGAAGCTCTCGAATGAACATGTATTAGATATAACCTAAACAAATTTATAGAGATGTATAAATTTATTTGTAAAGCAATTACCACGTAATCTGAAACATATTTCATACATTTCCATTTGCAGTTTTCGCTTTTTTCCATCGCTTTTGTGTATATACATATATGTATTTGTGCACAAGAGTGTAATTGTCTGTATATGCATATATACGTTGCTATGTACATATATGAAAGCCTGTCCCCCATAAGGGCTAGCATAATATGAATCCATATGTACATATTTTGTATTGCAGTGCATCATGTTATGCTTATTTATTCACTTAACTTTCATTATGCATTATCTTCTAGCTTCTTCTATACTTCAATGGTGTGACCGTTTATTTTGAGAATGACATTGTATGTAAGGTGTGAGATGTTGTATCAGGCCACTTTGAGCATATTTGGGCTGGATATGACCGGTTTAAATGCTAAAGGGTTTCCCTGTAAGAAAACCTGCGTAGATATTATTACAATGGTGCATAATGCCTACAAGGAAATAGAGATAACACTGTATCATTCCAATAAATAACTAGTTTAATTAACCCTTTCTCAGTAATTCACTCTTCCAAAATTATTATAGATTAAGTCTAAGAATCACTTTCAGAAGAAACATAATGCATTATATATTTAATTGTTTATCTCACTCCTTATTGAATATTAGAACATTATTGTGTACTGGAATGCTAACCTAACAGAACAACGTTTAATTAAATTACATATAGCTTATAAACATTTGATATGATCGTAGAATAGGAATAAAGTACTTGGACAAAATTATTGCAAATTATTTACTAATAATAATCACGAATAGGCAAACTTGTCAAGTACTTATTACTTTCGATACTAAAAATAACTTTAACATTAACCACGATTGTCCATTGAAAGGACCTTTCTCAATTAATATTATGAAATTGCTAGACATAGAATTAACTTCTATTTATATTATCGAATATTCTACGAGATTGTAGTACAGCCACCACAGAATAAATATTCTACTATTATATGTAAGTGCTTTCGCTATATCGTTGATTCCAAAATAATGAATGTTACAGTATAAAATAGATTAATAAACTAATTAATCTTATTAACACGAGGTAATTTTACATCTTGTTACACAATATCTAGAAGGCGCAAAGTTGGTAGACTCGTTAGCACATCGGACAAAATGCTTTGTGGAATTTCTTCCGGTTCCATATGTTCTGAGCTCAAATACCGCCGAGGTCAGCTTTGCCATCCATCTTTTCAAGGTCGATAAAATTAAATGCCAGCCAAGTACTCGGATCGATGTACTCGACTTGCCCCATCTCTCACAACTAATAGCCAACATATAAACGCTGATTGAATTGATCATATTCGAAAACAGCTCGAACAAGTACTCAAACTGTGATCTTATGATTACCAGTGGTGACGCTATAATACATTTAGATTATTAGTGATCATCTTGATGAATGTGCTGTAAAAATTCTGATAGCAGTATATGTACGGTGTAAGTATGTGTATATAATATACATACACACACACACACACACACACACACACACACACACACACGCATATATATATATATATATATATATATATATATATATACCATTCCAAAACGGATCTGGGGTTAATGGTAATTAAGGGTTTACTCCATGCTCCCCAAAACTCCAAAGCCCATTATTCATATCAACCATGTGCATTTTTTTATCAAAATAATACCGCAGTGAATATAATGATCGTAGTGAATAAATATAATAAATATATGTGTGTATGCATAATTAAGGATAAAATCATTATAAAAATAACGATCCTACCAGTGGCCAGCATGTAATAAAAACCATATGCGGTTTTAGAGTTGTTTGATGTCTATTTCTAGCACGTTGGTGCTATTTCTCAGTACTCTTAATTATGCTTATACCTATATAATTATATATCTGTATTAATTCTTATCTATATGGTTTTTATTACAGGCTGGCCACTGATAGGATCGTTACTTTTAAAATCATTTTAATACATGATTATGTATACACATACACGTATATATTATAGATAGATAGATAGATAGATAGATAGATAGATAGATATTTATAAATATAGATAGACATAAAATATATATATACATTTATCTACAAATCTGTATACACACATACACACACACATATATATACATATATACATACATACATACACACACTGGTACCTGACTCTGCACACACACTAGTATCTGACTTTGTACAACACGCGCGTGCACACGTATACATATATATAGTGTTCTCGTGTGAAATAGCTGTGGCATGCAACTCGACTTCTTCGGGAGACAAATATATCGTTTCAGTAACAATATATATATATTAAGTAACTAAAACAAATGTTCATTCTGGGCTATTTTCTGATACAATCCACTACTTTTTGAAAGGTTTGTGCTATTATTTATGAAATTAGTCAGGCAGCTCTATTTGCAGCATTCCCCAATTAAAAAACACTGAAAATTTGCTAAATTCGTGGTCGCTTGTGACAAGGGAGACTTGATAATAAAATAATATAATTTAATATATAATATAATAAAATAATATAATACAATAAAATGACTTCATACTTTTCGAAATAGGGCTTGTAAATGCTTAATAATACAGCTTCTAACTACATACATTATATCTTACAATATTTTTTCATGATCTGAACGCCTTTTCTACCTATTTGAAGTACGGACATCTTCACACTTGAACTTATCTATTACTTATAATTATTAAGAAAATACTAGTACGCATACACAAATAAAACTATATGGTTATTCAAAGATATGAATAATGGTTTCAAATTTGGTACAAGGCTAGCAATTGCATTTGAGGTTTACACCGATTACCTCGACCCCTGAGTTCAAGTAGTTACTTTTTTTATCGAACCCGACAGGATGAAAGGCAAAATCGACCTTCAAGGAATTTGAACTCAGAACGTAAAGACGAACGAAATGCCGATATGCATTTTGCGTGACGTTCAAACGATTCTGCCTGCTCACCGCTCTATAAAAGTATAAATAATACTCGACGAAATTTGAACTCAGAACATAAAATCAAACGAAAAGTCGCTAAGCATTTTTGCCTGTTGTATAAACGATTCTGCCTGTTCACTGCCTTGGAAAGATGCAAATAGTAATTCACTGTACAAACAAAAAATGTAAGCACACAATAAGGTTTTGCTAACTTCAGTCGCAAACAAGTGCATCAGCAGAGAGATAACAAAATAAATCACCTGTACACGAACAAACATGTGCATTCTATATACACAAATAAAAACACTTTATATATATTATTCATATTTAATTGGATCGTTTTCAATAACGAAAACCAGCGCCAGACAGACAAATTCTTTGTTTCCTACATCACTAGGTTTTATATGACTTTATTCCCTGATGCTATATCAGGGAATATTGTAATGTTATAATGCTGACATCTTGGCAGAAGGCCTAACAAATCGTGTATTTAGATACCACCAGAGAACAAGGCGGCAAAAGTGGAAGATTTTGACATATTCTTTACAAACGCTTTCACTTGCTTTTCCTTACATAAATACTTATATGCATGACATAAAAATGGATGTCCATGTGAATATATGTGTGTATATGTGTGTGTGTGCAAATATTTATACGTTTGTGTGTATGAGTGTGTGTGCGTACATGTGTGTACATTACTACATATCTAATTATATATGCCCATATATATATATACATATGTGTGTGTGTGTGTGTGTGTGTACACAATATATTTACACATATACGTATATATAAACATATATACATGTGTGTATACATATTTTCATATATATATATATATATATATATATATATATATATATATATAAAGAAATATGTACATATATGTGTGTGTGTATGTATATGTGCACACATTTATATATACAGATATAGATGTATATACATATATCTATGTGAGTGTATACGTGTAACATATATATATATATATATATATAAAAACACACACATATAAATATATATGTATTTATTTGTGTGCGTGTGTGTACGTGTATGCATATATACAATATATACATGCATATATAAAAGATATAAATATGCATGTGTGTGTGAGTGTGTGTGCGTATGTGTGCCTCTGTCCCTGTGTCTGCGTGTGTTTTATATTCACTGGCTGTTATCCAAATAAACATCAAACACTTCCATTTTCATAGCAATCAAGTTTTTGCTTATTTCGTTTATTTGGTCTGACGCACTTTTATATTATTTCATACTGAATTAAGACGAGAGCCAGACAGACTTACTGTGTATATAATTCGATGATTTGTCGTTGATCTCTCGGAAGTGTAGGTCCGTGACGGATTAAGCAACGAACAGATGATGTTTCCTGGTTCTCGTTCCGACACTGTGGGTAACGGATTAGACAAGTAGTGAGAGTCTAGTCGTTGCTGTTATTTTTATTCTTTTATTCATTTTCGTTTATTACATTCTTTTTCCAGTTCAGTATTGCACCTACTTTATCAGTGTATGATAAAAAGACAGACGTTAAGTAATATTAGTTTTAAAAAAACGGAATCAGTAAAGAAAGGAACTGTGCAGAAAGTCTATCTTTCATTTATCTTTTCTTTATCACTTTGTTATACAGCATGCATGCTTTACTCTTTTACTCTTTTACTTGTTTCAGTCATTTGACTGCGGCCATGCTGGAGCACCGCCTTTAGTCGAGCAAATCGACCCCGGGACTTATTCTTTGTAAGCCTAGTACTTATTCTATCGGTCTCTTTTGCCGAACTGCTAAGTGACGGGGACATAAAAACACCAGCATCGATT
>NC_068981.1:84658216-84659187 GCF_001194135.2 Octopus bimaculoides
AAGACCTAAATTGTTCTCAACATGAAATATAGCAGCATACCAAAAACGTGAGCGGGCAAGACATTTAAAATCACCTAAAAAAGCATTATTAAACAGGAACTAGTTTCGGATTTAACAAATTCTTACCATTTGTCTATTCCTCATCAGCCTGATTTGTAATGTAACCGCAATCATCAGAATCGTATACAGAGTTGCCCACCGCCATGGGTGCGCGTGCATATGGTTCTGCTAATTACAGCTTAATGGTATAATATCATATTATGATATATGATATATTATATATATAAGGCAGCGAACTGGTAGAAACGTTAGCAGGACGGGCGAAATGTTTAGCGGTATTATGTCTGTCATTACGTTCTGAGTTCAAATTCCGCTGAGGTCGACTTTGCCTTTCATCCTTAAGGGGTCGATAAATTAAGTACCAGTTACGCACTGGGGTCGATCTAATCGACTGGCTCCATCCCCCAAAATTTCAGGCTTTGTGCCTAGAGTAGAAAAGAATATATTATATATATTTTATTATATAATATATTATAATATATCATAATATATTATATTATATATAAATATATACATATATATGAATAAATATATATGTATATATATATTTATATATATATTTATTTATATATATATATAGTTATATGTATGTTCATATTTATATATATCCATAGTTATATATACGATGAAAGTAAGCAAACAAAGTTTGTTTTAGAAGCGTTGAGATGTATTGAAATATACAGAAATATTTTTTTCATTCTCAAACGCGTGATAGTGCTAATAAAACAGCGTGAACAGGAAAAATTATCCATATATTGCTGAAAAATACGTTACCGGCCATGTATGGATAATTTATCCTGTTCACGTTATTTACTAGCATTATCACGCGTTTGAGAATTAAAAAAATTATTTCTGTTTCTTTCAATATTTATGTATATATATATTCATATACATATATATATATATATATA
>NC_068981.1:84659222-84664131 GCF_001194135.2 Octopus bimaculoides
ATATATACATATTTATACATATATACTTATACAATCTTGAGTGCGTTCGCCTGGTCCTTTAAAGACAGAAACGCTAGTTTTAGTATAGAATGGAAAATAATTAATATTGCTGAAATTTATGCAGCAGGGCGAAAAAGATGAAATTTGTTCATAGAGGAAATATTCGATACTTTTACATCGAAACATCAGTTGCTTAACAGTAGAACAAACCTCAATATATTCACACCTACATAAAACTTTCATATACTTCCCTGCAAGCAATGTATATAAGTTAGTATCCTCCACTCCGATCAGAGGTTCCTGAGCTTGCAGGGTAAATTTCAGGATAGTATCTACTTTGACTTTCAAGTAACCATCGATACTCTCTTTAAATTTTTTTTTTTTTTTTAATAAATTATAGCAAGGCATATATGATGTAGAAACTGCATATAATCTAAAACTCGATTATACCGAGAAAATTTCGAATTTCCTTCATAAATAAGTTCTTCATACCACGTATAGTTGATTTAATAAAATTTAATTTGATTTGATTAAATCTCATTTAGCAACTAGCTGTTGTATAAAACATCGGAATATCACGAACTCATAATCCAACTAGAAATACATTTTGACCTGCTTAAAGGTCCAGAACTCTCATTTAGAACTTAAGTTGATAGTTGATCGAAATGTGTTTGGTCTTAAGTCTATAAGGATTGACTTGAGACTCCACTGCCACAAACAATACAATTAGCAAGAACTATATGACCACCACACCACCAATAGTACCCGTCCCTATCTCTAACATATAAACCAGGGGTCTCCAAAGTGATCGAGATTGGCCCCTTGGTGTCAATGGGACTCTTCAAAGGGTCGATAAATACAGGATACTCAGAAGAGGGCCGATAAACGTCAGGGGTCGATTGAACTGCAGAGGTCGAATGCTAACATTCGTATACGAAATTAAAATACATAAAATACAACTCACTGATATACATTTTTAATTATCATCATCAACAGTAGCAGCAGCAGCAGCAACAACAACATCATTATCATCAACGTTTAACGTCCGTTTTCCATCCTGGCATGTGTTTGACAGCAATGAACTGGCAAGACCAGGAGCCGCACCAAGTTCCTTAATCTATTTTGGCCTAGTTTCTACAGCTGGACGCCCTTCCTAACACCAACCATTTTACAGAGTGTACTGGGTGCTTTTTACATAGCATTACCAAGACTGTTTTACGTGACACCAGTACCCACACCAATACTTTTTACATGGTTTTGTCATCTCCTACGTAAAGCTCAGCGTTTTGGGATCGGTCTTCAATATTTCGTCCCATATCTTCTTGAGCGTTCCTCTTCGACAACTTCCCCCCAGTTTAAGGGATTAGCACTGTCGCTATTGTAGAAAGGATTATAAGTTGGCAGAATCATTAGCGCGATTGGACAGAAAAAACGCTCAGCGACATTTCTTTCGAATCTTTACATTCTTAGTTCAAATTCCACCGAGATCGATTTTGCCTTTCGTTCTTTCATGGTCAATAAAATAAATACCAGTTGCACACTAGAATCAATGTAATCAACAAGCCCACCACAAAAAAGTTTCAGGCCTTTCGCCTTCAGTATAAAGGATTAATATATGTGTTCATATATCAATATGTATTTACATACATACATACATACATACATACGCATCTAGACATGAAAATATATACATAAAAACGCATCCATAAAACAAACATACAAATCTGCGCATACAGTAACACCAAATACACACACACATATGTACAAATACCTAGATTATGTTGATAAAAGTTCCAATGAAGGAGCTTTGAATCTATGTTAGAGTCCGGCTCTTTCTCTATTGACAAGAAATACAAAAATGAAGCTGATTGATAACATACATACATACATGCATACCCGCGCACACGCACACACATACACACACATACTTACATAGGAACATACCTGTACAAATGTAAGTATATATGTTCGAAAACGAAAGATTTTTTAAAATCCTTTTCATTCATTTGTTTGCTACAATTTTGAATTCCTTGAGACATGAACAGCAATTACTACAAGTAATTTTAAGGAAACAAATTTGCTGCGTTATTGTATTGGCAATAATTGCTAGATATCAGAGTCAACATTAAATAGAAAATTTCTGTGATTAAGAAGTGCACTAATAATTACTCGTGAAAAGATCCAAAGTAATGCAAAACGAGGTAGGGAAGAGAGGTAATTTCAAAGAAATTATTCTGACATTTACGGCGTCTCACAGGCTTCTTCGGTATAACAGAACAGCAACTAAATATACATTTTGAATTCTGCGCTATTCAGTTTGGTCCGGTAGGATCCTGGACAACAAGGAAAAAGAAAGTGAGATGGTGCAATGAAAAGACAGCTGTCATGAGCAATACTATAACAACAACATATTTTGAAGGTTTCTTCATTCGTCGCCATAATTTGTATTTGTTAACTTATCTTTACAACATTTCCCTTTTGTTTTGTGTTTTTATGCTGTTGTTTTACTTTTAGTATTCTTAAATTATTATATTGTTTCCATTTCACTTTTATTTGAGGCGGTTTTATTTTATTCTCTATCTGTCATATATTTCCATATATTTTTTTATATTTATCCTCTCCTTTTTATTTCCCTTTGCTTCAGTTTTTCCTTTTTCTCAGTCTGTATTACCTCTTTCCCTTTATCCGCACACACACACACACACACACACACACACACACACACACACACACACACACATATATATATATATATATATGCGCACACACATATATATATGTATTGTATATACACACATAGGTATACATAAATACACATAAATGAAAATCCTCGCGCACATACACACAAACATTTACACACGTGTGTGTAAGTGTGCATGTGTGTATGTGTGTGTGTGTGTGTGTGTGTGTGTGTGTTTGTGTGCGTGTGTGTGTGTGTGTGCGTGTGTGTGTGTGTGTGTCTTTTATTCATATATGTACGCAAAACTTTGCAAATCGTTGCTCCAAGTTTTGGAGTTCGATTCTGACGATTACGACGTTCTGTGAAAAGATAATTACAGTTGGTTTATTTAAATTCTCGTATCTTAGCGGTTCAGCAAGAGAACGATAGAATATTACCAGACTTGTGTATAAATACTGGGGCCTTATCTGTGCTTGTCGTTATCATTCACTCTCTCTCTCTCTCACTCTTTCTATCTCTCTTTCCCCCTCTCTCTCCCTCTCTCCTTCTCTTTCTCTCTTTCCTTCCCTCTGACTCTTTGTCTATGTATATACATATATACATACATACTCTCTTTTTTAAATCTTTTTATTTGTTTCAATCATTTGACTGCGGCCATGCTGGAGCACCGCCTTTTAGTCGAGCAAATCGATCCCAGAACTTATTCTTTGGAAGCCTAGTACTTATTCTATCGGTTTCTTTTGCCGAACCGCTAAGTTACGGGGACGTAAACACACCACCATCGGTATTCAGACGATGCTGGGGGGACAAACACAGACACAAACATATGCACACATAGATATATATACATATATATGATGGACTTCTTTCAGTTTCCGTCTACCAAATCCACTCAAAAGGTTTTGGTTGGCCCGAGGCTATAGTAGAAGATACTTGCACAAGGTGCCACGCAGTGGGAATGAACCCGGAACCATGTGGTTGGTAAGCAAGCTACTTACCACACAGCCACTCACACGCAGGCATACATATATGTGTGCATATATTTATGCATGTATCTATTTATATACATAAAAATGACGAAGTATGAATGTAGACAGGCAACCAAACTATTAAGCGGAAGTTAAATCAATAATAAAGTTTAAGTGATGGGAGCTAATAATATAAATGTATTTAAGGTACGTCAGATATACAAAATTATGAGGAAAGGTAATATTTCGGTGGTGAACTTATTAGTCGTCTATAAGTAGTTAGTTCATTTCTATTCGAACTGTTTTAATCAAAAAACCTACCTACTAACATGACTATATTCTCTACTGTGAAGTCATTACAATAGCAAGTATTATAAAATAAGGTTTATATAAACCTTAATATATATATATATACAACTAATGCAATATCATATCGCGATGCAATTGAGTTTCTGAAAACTAGTTGAATGCATAGAGACAAATTCGGAACCGTTGTCAGTTGAAAGGAAATAAGACACATACGAATTTATCTAAATTATTATGTGCGATTGTGACAGCGAGACTAAACGCCAGGAGATGTCAATAGCTGGTTCAAAAGTCACAGAATGGAAACGTATATGAGAACAAATACTATTAAAAAGTAAGTGGACAAATTTAGCTGTAGTCACAGCTAATCGTACGATTATCTCCCGAAATATTTGTAAAGTAGTTATTTGTAAATCTGTAAAGTAATTTGTAAATTTGTAACGTAGCAATTCAATAAAGCGCTTCATAAACTAGGCTTAGAGCAATATATTAGTACTGTAAGTATTTAACGATGGACTCCATTGAATTTACTTCATTACCGAAAAATAAAATGCAGTCATGGATGTATGTTAAGAAGTTTGCTTCCCGCCAACATGGTTTTTTACTGCTATTATATTTATCGTGACACAACTTTCTGTGAGCGAATGTCGAGCACTGCTAAAAGCTATTCAAACATAAAGCTACGGCTTCTATCAGCCCAGCGTTGTCTCTCTTCGGCATCTCCTACCGACGAAGACTAGGGATGCAGAAACGCCTCTAGGATTCCAACACTGAGCAAATATGGTGCTTTCTCACACTTTATTATAGATTAAAAAAAACTGTCGACGGTAAAATGCAATTATTTTGCCTTTAGATTTTAAAATATGTCACAGACATATTTGACCTAACCTAAACTTTTACTCTTGATCATTGCATAAGCTCCATGACCATATATATATATATAAATATATATATA
>NC_068981.1:84664513-84665185 GCF_001194135.2 Octopus bimaculoides
TACATACATACATACATACGTATATACATACAAATATATACTTATATATTTATATGTATATCTACATGTATGTTTATATAGACACACATATACGCAATACATACACACACACATATATGTATGTACATATTTCAATACATTTATATCTATGTATAGTAAATATTTATCATCACAGAGAATGTTCATCCTTCCAGCTATATTTTGTCCCTCCTTTTCTCTGATTCTTTTCGACGTTTCGTTTTTCATCTTCTTGCTCTTCCTTTTCTTCCTATATTTTTCCTTAACTTCCTCTTTTACCTTTCTCCTTCTACTACTTCTTTTTTATTCCTTCCTCTTTATATCATTTAACCGTATCCATCTATCAATCAATCACCCTGTGTTTCTGCTGACTTTCACCAATAAAGGACGTTTATTCGTTTAGTCTTTTTTCCTGACTTCTTTGGTCATAAACTTGACCGGATTGTCCAATCTTGTTAGTTTCTACTGAGCTTATAGATTTTAGCTGCATAATATGTATGCATGTATGCATGTATGCAGATAGATAGATAAATAGATAGATAGATAGATAGATAGATAGATAGATAGATGCTTATGTATATATACACAAGCAAATACATATATGTATGTAATATATAAATATATATATATATACATAGTACATTATATATATAT